>NC_056736.1:511538117-511717559 GCF_019279795.1 Protopterus annectens
GGAGACAAGGTGGGGAACAAAAGGTGGGAGATCCAGTAAGTGGAAATGACAGAATGCCAGCGGCAAGTTTCCTGAAGACAACAAGGGTACCAAACTACCACAAGAGGTTATATACTATCTTAGTAGATGGGAAACAGGCCACTGCTAATAAAGACACAGCCTCTGATCTAACCATTGTGAAGCCTGCAATGGTTAAAGAGGAGCACTACTTGCTTGGTCAATCTACTCCAGTCAGAGCTTTAGGAGGGACTCCATTCCAAATACCTTTCACTAGGGTTCAACTTGACTGGGAGGGTGGAAAAGGAAGCAAGCAACTAGGTGTGGTTGATGGTATCCCTGCAGATGTCCTAGTAGGGAATGATTTTGATAATGCAGCACCTTGTGTGCATGCAGTGACACACAGTCAGGCTTGGAGATAAGCATGTGGGTCTGGAAGCCTTTGGAGGGACCCAGAAAGACCTCACACTTGACATCAGGACTGGTGAGGTGGCTACTTCAAGGAAGGAGTTACCCAGTTGCAGTGAGACTAAAGGTGAGCCACAGCTGTTTGTGGGTACTGATGTTCTCTTGGACAGAGTGACTGCAAGGGCAGAGGTGAGTAGTAGTAGCCAGGCTGACAGTGAGGCACAGCTGGCAGAGACTATCAGACTTCTTACTGAAGGAGAGCTGGGAAGGGTTACAAAGAGAGAGTTGAGACAGGCTCAGCTCTCAGACTCTACATTACAAGGCCTGAGGGAGGTACTCAGTGAGGAACCTGATTGTCAAGGAAAAGGGGAATCTGTATACTGGGGCAAAGGGTTACTGTATAGAGAGTGGACCCCTGAGGGAGGGCTAGAGGATGAGAGAATACAGCAGTTGGTAGTGCCCAGAGCCTACAATCTGGCAGTTCTAGCCATAGCCCATGACATTCCCTTTGCAGGTCATATGGGCATAAAGTATACAAAGAGACATATTACACAGAACTTTTATTGGTCTGGGATTTCCAGGGATGTAATTATTTGTTATAATTAGTAATATTATGTTATATATTGCTATACATTATAACAATTACTATATTATATCCATAATATAGTAAAACAGTTGTAGATGGCTTTTATAGAAAAGCAAGTGCTTTGCCTCATGTGGTTTCATTACAGAAGAGTACTAGATGACAGACGCCCACTAACTCCCTATGTCAAAAAATAAAGATTCCTAGTTTTGAACCCTCACCCTTGTGAGTGAAATTCTAACACTCATACTAGAGCTAAACAACTTCCTGCAATATCCTTCCCAAATTCATCTGAGCTACTATCTGCACTCACTATCCAGTGAGGCTGAAGCCGTGTCATGAGGCATTAGCCAATATGTCCCAGCCTCTCAGCCATCTCTGATTTATGCTACTATCCTTGATTTTGGCTCATATATATATATATATATATATATATATATATATATTTTTTTTTTTTTTTTTTTTTTTAAGGTTTATGTCTCATAACCTTCCTAACTGGTGATTTGTTTGAAACAAGATGGTGGATTACAATTAATAAATAAATGACAATAATTAGAGTTAGGGCTTTCTTATATTTCAGTATTTGCATTCTGATTTATATCCCCATGTTCTGTCAACTTCTCAGGTTAAAAGTAATATTTAGAATGTTTCTTATTCTGCGTTAAGTGTTTGAGAACTTTAAATTGGTCACTTTCTGCACTATGCAGTTTGAATCTTCTTAACTCCATATGTACTAGATATAACCTATAAACCGAACACAAAGGATTTCTTTACAGAAGTAAGGTAAGATATTGCATTCACATCCTTCTATCATGTCAGAAAATGGAATATGAAGTGGACCAGGATGACTGAAAGTTAATTTGCCTTGTTGACAAACATATTGTAAAAAACCCACCAGAAATCACCAGAGAGCAAATTGGATGAACAGCTGAGAGCTCTAGTCAAGTAAAAAGTTGAGCACAGCTGACAAAAATAAAACAACTCTGTTGGTGCCAAGATTTCACGATGCCCATAGCAACCCCACCACCAACTTCTCCTATATCCTGGTTAGAGAATGCCCTGGTTGTAAAACTCCTTATCATCCCAGCCCTGTTCATCTGATTTTTTGGGGGCTGTTCCTACTAAATCTGCTTGGCAGTTGGCTTAGAGGGTTAAAGAGCTGTTAAGTGGCCACTTCATGTGGTCCAGTGGTTCAGTGGTCCAGGGTTTAATTCACTTAGCCTCCGTTGACTAACTGCATAACTCTGAGAAAATAATTTAACCAGACAACACTACTAGCCTGAGTCAGAAAAGAGTTGGAGATGTGTTCTACCATGGTTAAGAAATGCAAAATAATGAGTATTATTCTGACAAACATTGCAGTCCCTAAATAATGATAGCTGCTTGTGTTCAGACATCATAAGGTTCATTAGCATGTTAATGCAAAAACGGTTATTCTACCAAATGTCTAATTCCCTAAAGCCATGGCTAATTGCCTGCTCTTGCACCAATGGATGCTAAGAATGTTGACATTTCTTATTCCACAAAGCTTCACTGACCCTACAATGAACATTAATGTTCTTTTCTGGCCTGCAAATTGCTTCTTTCAGCCAAGTGCTACTTTCAGTACTGTACAGGTTGTATGACGTGCAGTTGTTTTTCTTTAGACTGCAAAGCATTCTAAAAGCACCACTGTCTACAGTTCTTTGTGCTATAGTACTGCCACTTTGCACATTGTATTATGTTCCCCAAATGTTGATTTGCTTTTAGGGGCTAGAAAATGTGAAATTTTCCATGCCAGAATCAAACATTGTTGATTTTATAAATGTATCTTGCATGCAATGCTGGAAGTTAAGTTTAGGGCCTAGCCAGATTCCTAAATATCTGACTATTCAGGTATTTTTTCATACACATGGAGTTACTGATTTGAATTCTCAACTTTTTGGGACTGGGGTTAATTTTTGTAAGGTGCCAATGACATAGTTGTAATATATCTAATAGTTAATAATAAATTGTAGTTCCTTAGCCAGATTGATAGAATGACAATGTCCTTTTTATGTGCACATATTACCATGGCATTTGCATATAACACATTTAGAATGTGGCCAAGGTCAAAGGGTGGTCTTTTTACATATATGAAAAATAAGGATGGAGAGAGAACTGATCCATGTGGTACACCTTTATATAAAGTGTAAAGTCTCAGGGGATATAACCAACCATTCCTTTTATTTCCTGTTTAAAAGATTAGCTTGAATCACTGCATTTGCATCTATGTTAAGAAAAGAGTTATACAGCACATTCTGGCTGACCAGGTCAAATGACCTGACAAAGTCTATGAAGCAGCCCTTGTTAAATAAATTCTACTCATGTTACGGAGGATGTCATGTCATAAAGACAGCTATCATGATATTTCTTCTTCTCCAGAACCCTGCCTGCTTTCGGGACAGTATATTATATTGCTGGATATCCCTTGAAAGTTGTGTGTAAACTATTTTTTCAAGGATTTTGCTTAAATATGATAGATCTAAGATGTGTCAAAAATCAGAAGTTATTGGATGATTTTGG
This sequence comes from Protopterus annectens, assembly GCF_019279795.1. NCBI lineage: Eukaryota > Metazoa > Chordata > Ceratodontiformes > Protopteridae > Protopterus > Protopterus annectens. The sequence continues at coordinate 511,541,650 of NC_056736.1, forward strand.
TATTCTTGCAGTGGCTGTAGTAATCCAGTGTGTGCATGTGAGAGAGATGTGTGTGTGTGTGTGTGTATATATATATATATATACATATATATATATATATATATATATATATATATATATATATATATATAACATGGAACTGAGTATTGAAGTGTTCTGTATATAATTTAATGAATCAGGGGGATAACATTTTGGCTCCAGTAGGGGTGTCATGGGGGGTATGTTTCTAAAAGTCCTATTTCCTTTTCCTTGATGTGTCTCAAGTGAAAAACTAACTTGTGCACATCTTTTATATTATGTACATACTTGCTTCAAACTGCGTAATACATGCGAAATGAGATTTTCTATTAGGTAAATGACCTTGCTCATAATGAAGAGGGTGTGGGTTCAAAGGCCATGAAAGGTATGAATGCTGCTTGCAATTAAATGTTTTCTCAGTACTTTTCCATCAATACAGCGGTATTCATTTCATACACTTTGATACAATATTGCTTAGAAAAAGCTAGCATAGGAAAGGATTATTATAGTTCAGACTTTCAAAGTGAAATCAGTGCAAGTACCTAATACAAGCTTGAGATACCCAAATCAGTTGTAATCCTTATGCAGGAAGGAAGGGCACAAAAAGATTTCAATATGTCTATTAGAATGTGAGGAAATGTAAGAAAGTATGAACTTATGTTTTATTTGTTAATTACAAATGACATAATGCAGCATAGCAGTTTATCAAGATGAGTTTTTGTTATAAAAAGTTAAAGCTTTATCTCTTTCGAGGAGGCTGGTACAGAGATCTATCTCTACTACATATGTGTTGTGTCACAAATACAATGGTTTGTGCTGCTTAAGTAGATTATTCTGCTCATTTAACTTGTTTACTCTGGAGCAGCTCATCAATGCCAACTGCTTACATCCACCATAGGAACAACAAAGCAGCCTGACCTCATCTGCAGACAATCCATTTACAATACTATATAGAAAAACAAATGTAAACTCTTTAACCATAATAGCTAGAAGGCATAGACTTTCACAATGCATAAATGTTGATAGTGTGAATCTAATCCATGATTTAATATTTGCTATGGAATGCAGATATTATGCATATTTTCTGCATATTTGGTAAAACAAATCACAATATATCAGTGAACATACCATATATATATATATATATATATATATATATATATATATATATATATATATATATATATATATATATATACCCATACTATCTGTAAATAATTTGATTATGTGAATGTCGGCTTTAAAATGATACCTTAAACAGTATTGTGTGATGCTCTTCTACTGAGAGATTCACTGAAATATGATCATGGGTGAAGTGTAATACTGATAGTGGAATAAACACAGACCGATCTCTGCAAATATTCATGCTTATCTATGAGAAGGGCAGAAATCTAACACTTAGCTTATTTATTGCATTATGGAAGTTATAATATTTCTCATTATTATGCCTGTATCTTTGTAAGGGAACATGGTGATAACACACATGATGGATCATTTCAAAGCTGACATTGATCCACACGGCCTGTATGCTGATGTATAACCTCTGTTACAGGTTATGAGATGTTATGCTTTGTTTAATTGTAAGATTATGAGAAATAATCATGTTTATCATATGTTGGTATTCTGCTCTGCCTTTCTAGTGTACACTTGGCATGTCACATATGTACCCATTATGAGAGTCTGCCAGCACCCATACCTTAATGCTATACCTCCCTGCCTTACTAGGTATAAACTGCTTAAATGACAGATATCCAAGAAAGCCAATCATGGCTTCAGTTATTGCTACCTCACAGTGTGCATTGTACTGTATCCAATATGCACAAACTGCAGTATAGCCTGTATGTGGTGTAGGTTGTCATGACTCACAGACCCTTGAGGTAGGCTCAAATGGTTGCCACTGCAATGAAAATAATGCTGTTTTTTTCAAACCACTCTTGGTTCGTGTATGCAGCTATTGGGAAGCGACCATTTACATGGTGGGCTCCCCAGTACTGCCTGTGTTCTGGAACTTCTAATACCCAAAAATGTGCTTATGTCTCTAGGATATACAGGACTCCACTGTTTATCAGTCTTGCCTGCTGCGACTTGCTACTGCACAGCATAGCAATTACTTTCATCAGCAATAAGGGAGTACAGCTCCTCTGGGAATATCAAATTCATGAAGTCCATTTCTGTACAATCTGGGCCCAGGTTGGTCACAGGGTGTACTGGACCCAAGTCATCAATGTTCACTACTATGATGCGTTTCCCTCACATGATGTTCTTACATGGTGGGTATGCTCGATGTGCCTTAGTGAGGAGCCAGGTACACTTTGGAATGGGATATCCTGCATGGTTCATAGATGGTGCTCTATGAACATTGGCACTGCCAACTATATTGCATGTACTTATCATTGAAGTACTAACAGATATTCAGTGCTGAGGCACCATCATATCCTTGCTTGAGGAATAGCTAGATTGACTCACATTTAGCAGAGCCAGTGGTATCTCATCATCACTGTCACAGTCAGTGTCATCATCACTTGTCTGGTCTGCCGTGGTATGTTGCAATGGTCTTTCTGGAATTGCTGGGAGAAGAGCACCATCTTTATCAATAACAATGGCATTCTCAAGGAGATGTGCATGTGGAATTTCATCATGTGTGTCGTAGTCTTCATCTTCACTCTGGTTTGGGTTATGTCATGACAATAGGTCCACATCCATGTCAGAACCATCAGTACTACCACAGAAAACATTTTCCTCTTCCAGGAAGTAGATTTTGCTTGATTTCTTCCTGATGGAAAGAGGAGTTGTCTTACATTTGAACTTGGAGCTGCAAAACAAGCAGCATAGAACAACATATTATTACTTATCTGCACAAACACAGTTTGTAAGTTGTGAGTTTGTCACATAGAAACATATACACATCAGAACCTGGAAACTTAGGAAGCTATTATATCATAGCATACTCTCTTACAGTCATTCACAAAAATATGAAACACATATACTACATATGCAGAAATACAGCTACTGTCATCACTTCATAAGTATCAATAGCAGTTTCAGTATTTGACAGCTTACTCATAAACTTGCCATGTTCCCCTTACAAAGTCATTCCAAATGAATTAACACCACAGTAAGGTAATAAACTCACACATTCAACATTACATGACATTTCTGTGTGCCCTTAAACTGATTTTCCAAAGTAAGCAAAATCTCAGCACAATAATATTTACCATATACAGAAGCTTATAATGCATCTTTATATATATATAAGGGAAAAAAGAAATGAAAAAATCAAAGAAAAGTGGTTCTGTTTGATTCCACACAGAGAAAAGTCAGTTCTCCTTGGCACTATATCAATGTCTGACATGCACAATTATCAATGTGATAATGTTGTTTAGTAATGAGAGCAGCAGTGTCAGCTGGCCAGGCTTTTCCTGATAGGTGCTAATGACTCAGTATTACATGATAACTGCACATATTGTAATGACACTGCAAATGTGATACCTACATTTGAATACCGCAAGGATCTGCATGTACAGAGGTGATAATTGCTGCACAAACCTGTTTAATTTTAATAGACATTCATTACATTTCAGGAGCAGTTAACACTGACTCAGTATCACCTATCAGGAAAAGGCCTCAGTTATTGTTGTTGTTGTTTGTCTTTCGGCTTTTTCCTGGTAAGGGGTCGCCACAGCGGAACTCCAGTCCGCTAATGATTGGCAGTAGAATTTTTTTTTTTTACAAAACGCCGAGGTGCCAGCTCGACGCCCAACCTTCAATGAAAAGACCTCAGTAATTCTGAAAAAGAAGCACTCGATATTATTGGACCGTGTAACACAGAAATAAGACAACATTAAAAATAAAATAAAACACAAGGGCAGGTGCATAACTACATACAGGAATGTAGCTTGAAAAATCATGCATAATATCAATGGTAAATTCATCGACAAATTCTTGTTTATTAAAACTGACAGTTCCATCCAGATCCAAATACAATGAGATCTGGCTGATCCCTGACAAAATTACTATAAAAGTAGAAGTAACATTTATTTCACTAAGCCATTCCTTCACTCTGAACTGTCCACACAAATAACAAAGCAAGAAATAGTGCCCAAAATATCTGATTGATCCCTGCCAGCACTGTTGTAAAAGTAGTATCAAAATTGGGTCTCTGAGCCATTCCATACATCTAAACTCCACACAAATCACAAAGCTAGAAATATTACACAAAATATTACTGCCAGTATTGTTGTCTCTGACCAAGTAGCATTTGGCTAGTAATAGCAGATATTTTACTTGAATGAATAACCACAGGAGAAAATAGCATTCTTACTGAGGTCAAAAGTGAGCATTTTGTTGTGGGGCTAGTTGCCTTTCATACCTCTCAACTTCTTAGCACAAGAAATCTGGACACAGGCCAAAAAAAGGGACTTTTTTAATATTGCTCTTACAAACTTAGAAAGTTGATGGAATAACAGGTTTTGCATTAGCATGAATTTTCTGAAGGGTACGAAGTCTGAATCTCAAATGTCTGTCATTATTTTCTGACTTTAACCCTCAGTGTTTTGCCAATAATTTGCCAGAAAACCACGGTTTTATGAGAAATGGACCAAAAATATGAGTAAAAAATCTGGACATTTTGAAAAAAATCTGTACAGTTGGGAGGTATGCACTGCCTTCTAGTATCAAGTCATCACTCCATGAACTATTCTTCACAGCACAGACTATTCATAGTTTGTCTCACACACACACACACACACACACACACACACACACACACACACACACACACACACACACACACACACACACACCATAGGTATATACAGCTGGCAGATTTGCATAAGTAAGTAAAACAAATTTTCAAAATGACAACATGCCTGTTGTACTTACTCTGTATTTGATGCCATACTCTTCAGTCCATTGAAACAATTTACTTTCTACATGATTTTTTTGGCTGGATGGTCATGGACTTAAGTATAACCACCTTAACCACAAGTACGTATTCACACTATTATTGCTTTATGGTGTTTAGCAGTCTCAAGTATTTAAACCATACCACCTTCTTGAATGTGGCTTATCATTACTAGGACAACATGTTTACAAAACTACAGCCTATGATGCCACATTTAATGAATAAAAGCTGCCATTTTACTAACTTCTGAGTTTGAATTACACCAAGCATTCCATGCTTGTTTTCGGGTTGCAAATGTAAGAAGTTCAACATAATCTATTTTCTGCATTAGCAAGATTCACAACAGCAGTAATGCATAGAATCAACAATGGCATACAGCTGTAATAAGAAATAAGTATACATATATGTAATCTGAAAAGCTGACACACTTAATAGCACTAAGCAGTGAAGATAATTGAAAAAGGAAAAAATGCTATACATAAATAGATCCAATTCCACAACAGAACCAAGTGCATAAAACTTAGTCAATCTGCAAAAATCTTGGCAGCAGAGATGTACGATGGACTAACCTGGATCACCAATTGTGCAACTCTTGATCTTCCTTTTGCAGACAATGCTGCATACTTAACTACGAGTCTGGTGGATTAGTCTGTCAAAGTTGGTTATATACCACTGTAGCTGCTGTCTACTCTCAGTTCTTCAGCTACCAGTATTCTGCAGTGTCTTGGTAATGATCTTCTTCTCCATCATCTTCTCTGTGGGCTTCTCCTATTGCTGTGTGTAACTGCTGGTGAAAATGTCCAGTAGTAATTTCCTATATCAATAGAAAAGTAAGAGTACAGCTATGGGACCCCTAATTTAACACCCATGGGAACAAAGATTGTTAAGGTAACGGCTGAAGATAATTTGCAAGTGGCTGATTGGATTCTGAGAATCCATTTGGCCACTGCAACTTACATCATCTAGCATCACTCATTAAACAGTCCTGGTGTCAGTAGTATTGCAGGGCTAAACATATGCTATACCTATGTCTAGAAAAATGCTTATTTTTCTTAATTGTGTGATACCCGTGAACTGGACCAGTAATCAAGGAGCCTCAATCCTCACCACTAACACCAGTGAGGGGTGTGCACACTGGGACAGTTAACAAGTAAACAAACAATAAACTACAATTTCCCTTAAGAGCACACAAAAATCACAGTCGGTCTGGGCTGGTTTCTCCCTTTCTCTCCAGATCCCCATGTAAGACTCCCTACTGGCACAGCTATAGAGTACAAATGGCAGTCTAGTGGTCAAGCCAAAACCTCCACCATCCTCTCTGTCCAACCAGTGCTTCGTGTCCCTGCCCAAGTAGCTGAGACACACACACTTTGAGATATGAGTTATATACAAACACACAGACACTCTGGGGGAAGGCTGGCACAGGTTCTCCAGCTATGCCCCCTTCTCTCCAGACTATAACTTAGAAATCACTGCCACCAACCACTATTTATCAGCTACTAATAAAGGTCCTTACCAAAGGGTGTCCAATTTTACTGTGCAATATTATTATCAAATTAGTAAGTGTGATGAACAGCAATGCAACTGGAGTGGCTTTGTACAGTATCACCAAATGCATGCAAGTACTCTAGAGTTTAAATTATCTCTACACAAAACAGCCACAGTTAAAAGGTTTAAAAATATTTAATAATAATAAAAGCACAAGAGAAATCTCATCAATTGAACACAGTGCTAATCAAGAGTTCAGAAATCACAGGAACTTTAAAACAATATATATTGTAGGATATAAACCACACACAGATAAATGTGTGGGTTCATTTACTAATTTTTTTTAGAGAAGATAGAATTGAAATGGCAGATTTTTTAAAGAGCTGACATCACACCTGGTATTAATGACAATGTTTTGGTTAAAAGTCATTTGAATTATGTCAATGTTTGACACAAAGATGAAACACTTGTGTGTTATGTTTTAAAGTTTTGTTACAAGTTTGTAGTACATTTTATACTTTATGTTTTGTAAGTGTATTGGTTATTCAATTACTATGCCTTTAAGGTTTAATTACTGTGGGAAGTGATGGGTTGTTTTTGATGTAAAAGGAAATTATGTGAGCAGTGTATTGTATAATTCTGAAGAAGTTCTGTAATAAACAGGACAAAAGCGCTTAATCTATTCTGGCTCCAGTGTGTGGTTTATTTCCAAGTTGGTTCTGCAGTTTCATGATATTGTAGGATAGTCTGACATAAATATAGAAAACAGCTAGACTTGTTGTTGTTGTTGTTGTGTCTTTTGGCTTATCCCAGTTAGGGGTCGCCACAGCGGAACTCCGGTCCGCTAATGTTTGGTAGTGGATTTTTACGTGCCGAGTTACCAGCCCTGATGCACAACCTTCAATGAAGGCATGCCCATTCAAGCATGCCTCCACACAGAAGATGCTCTAGCTGAGAATCGAATGGGACAATGTCTTGCTGCTAGACTAATATGGTTAAATTCCTATTTCACTCTAAGAGAAATACTAAGTTCTAAATAAATGTACTTACAAGGCAGAGTGCTGGTGAGTTGTTGTCAGCTTCAGACAAAATCCAAAATGCTCAGTCTTTCTCTCTGAGAAAGTCTTAAATTGATGGTACCCAGTACTGCTGAGTCATTTCACATTACATCATTTTTATCACTTCTCCTTTAGTTCCCAGGATAACAGAAATTCAAAATGTACATTTCTTTGTAAGTTGCGCCTGGCCAGGAAGCCACAGTAATACAAGACACTTTTACATGTAAAATCTAGCAATTATCTCTGTCTTAATAACAAAAGAAAGAATTTGCTAGCCCTGACACCCTGTCTCCAAGCTTGATATCAAACACAGGTGTAATTCTTTACTTAACAGCTTTCTTCCAGCAGGGTGCACTGGGGTTACATTTTTGAAGTTCAGGATATAACACAGTTTTCTTACATTTAGTTTTCTTTACATTTGTAGAACAAGCCTGTGGATTATATTAATGTTTACAATGACATAGAATTATCTACAAAATTCTATTTAGATAGACTGACAGCCTTCACATATCACTCCCCAGAGAACTCAAGCTAGTTTTTCAAATGACCCTTGAGAAACTTTGCTTGAGAGGGTAAGGTCTATCTGAGTATACCTTACCCCATTCCCTGTCTTGAGAGCCCATCTGCATTGGTATTGCTAATCCCACAGTGGTGCTGCACTGACATATCATATGCTTGCAACCCTAGGCTCCATCTTAGCAACTTAGTATTTTGCTGGCTGGCTCAGTGTAACTATGTTAGGGGATTATGATCTGTAACTACAGTGAATTTCCTTCCATACAGATAAGGCTGAAGTTTCTGCAGTGCCTACATTGTGGCTAGACATTTCTTTTCTACAGCTGCATAGCATTCCTCCCTGGGTTGAAGCCTACAACTGAGATAAACCACCAGGTGCTCTTCTCTTTCTGAAGAAATCTGGCTAAGTACAGCCCCCACCCCATGGTTTGAAACATCCACCTGCACAACAAATTATTTGCTGTAATCTGGACTGGCTAACACAGGGGGTCCCCCAAAGCTTCCTTAAGCTTCTGTAATGCCTGCTCTCATGTTGTGGTCCACACTATCTTATCTGGCCTGTTTTTCCTTATCAGGTCTGTGAGGGTAGCACCTATGGTACTATAAATGGGACAAACTTTCTGTAGTACACTTCTATCCCTAAGAATTCCCTTACATATTTTTTGGTAACAGGTGCAGGCCATGGCTGAATGGCTTCCACTTTGGAAGGTTCTAGCTGGATCTTACCACTCCCCACTCTATGCCACAGGTAGGAGACCTCTGCCATACTCACCTGACATTTGCTCAGCTTATTCGTCAACCTGCCGTCTGCAGTGTTCCCAGCAACTCCCTGACATGTTGAAGGTTCTCTTGCCAGGAATGGCTATAGATGGCAATATTATCTAGGTAAGCAAGGGTAAACCCTCCTGCTCCTGCTAGAATGTGATCTGCCAGCCTCTAGAAAGTTGCTGGGGCATTTTTCATTCCAAAGGGTATCTTTGTGAACTCATACAAGCCAAAAGGATTCAAAAAGGCTAATCTCGCTTTAGCACTGGAAGTCAAGGGCACCTGCCAGTAACACTTAGTAAGATCAATGGTGTTAAGATACTTAGCCCCACCCAGCTGCTCTAGGGCTTCAACTTTGCTAGGCATGTGATAACCATCTGACTCTTTGTGACTATTTAATTTTCTGTAGTCCACACAGAGCCTGATGCTGCCATCCTTCTTTGGCACCAGCAACACTGGGGAGGCCCAGGGACTGTTGGACTCCTGAATTAACCTAATTTGAACCCCTAGTTCCAACATTTCCTGTGTCTCATCACTCAGGGTCTGTTTGACTCTTTCAACCACCCTATAAGGGGCCTACCTAATAGGCCTTTGGGGTCCTGTATCCACCTGGTGCTGCACCAGGTGGGTGGACCCTGGTTTCCCAGTGAGCATGTCCCTAAACTCCTGTAACACTGCTTGGATTCTCCTGAACCTGGGTAGGATATAGCTGCTGGGGTATTGCTACCCCTTTCACTGAGGTGTCAGTTCGAGCCTCACTGAGAAGATCAGTCACCAGATCTCCCTCAGACTCCTCCTTCAATCCACTGCAAATACTCAGCACAAAGGCCTCCCTATCATGGTAAGGTTTCATCATGTTAACATAGTACGATTTGTGTCCCTGCCTTCTGCCTAGCAGTTCAACCATGTAGTTAACATCACTGACCTTCTTTACCATCTTGTAGGGTCCCTCCCAAGCTGCCTGCAGCTTGTTGTATCTGACAGGAATGAAAACCATTACCTGCTGCCATACAGCATACTCTCTAGCTCAAGCATTCCTGTTGTATCAGACCTTTTTCTGCTGTTGGGTTTCTGTCAGGTTCTCCTGGGCCAAGCCCATGAGTTCCCTGAGCCTTGTGCTGAGGTTTAGGAGTTAGGCCACAACAGAATCCTTATGGGATACACACTCACCCTCCCACTCATCTCAAATTTAGTCTAGAAGCCCCCTCACTCTATGCCCATACAACAACTCAAAGGGTGAAAAACCAGTGGATTCCTGGGGAACCTCTCTGTAAGCAAACAACAGAAGCAGACAGGACAGATATTTGTCCCAATCCTTCTTAAACTGGTCTGCAAATGCCTGTAGCATGGACTTGAGTGTAGACTTTAACTTCTCAACAAGACCATTAGTCTGGGGATGGTAAGGGGTGGTCTTTAGGTGCTTCACCCCACAGTACTTCCTCAGACAAGTCAGCAGGTCTGACATGAAATTGGCACCTCTATAAGTCAGTATTTCTTTTTGGAAATGTACCCTGCTGAAAATCTCTAAGAAAGCATTTGCCACCTTTTCTGCCTCAATGGAGGACAAAGCCACTGCCTCAGGGTATCTTGGAGCATAATCTACTACCACTAGGATATACTTTTTCCCTGTGGAACTTGGGGTACTCAGAGGCCCCACAACATCCATAGCTTCTCTCTGAAGTGCCTCTTCCATCACAGGCAAAGGTATCAAAGGAGATCTCACTTTGTCTCCTGCCTTGCCTACTTTTTCGCACTGCGCACAGGTCCTGCAGTACCCTGTTACATCTCTGGAAATTCCAGGCCAATAGAAGTTTTGCATAATACATCTCTTCATATGTTTTATGCCCATATGACCTGCAAAGGGAATATCATTGGCTATGGCTAGAAGTGCCAGATGGTAGGCTCTAGGCACTACCAACTGCTTTATTCTCTTACCTTCTAGCCCTCCTTCAGGGGTCCACTCTCTATACAGTAACCCTTTGTCCAGTATACAGATTCCCCCTTCCCTTGAGAATCAGGTGCCTCACTAGTTACCTGCCTCAGGCCTTGTAATGTTGGGGCTGAGAGCTGAGCCTGTCTCAACTTTCTCATTGTAACCCTTCCCAGCTCCCCTTCCACAGGAAGTCTGGCATCCTCTGACAGCTGTGCCTCACTGTTAGCCTGGGTGCTACTACTCACTTCTACCTTTGCAGTCACTCTGCCCAAGGGAACATCAGTACCCACAAGTAGCTGTGGCTCACCTTCAGTCTCACTGCTACAGGGTAGCTACCTCCCTGAAGTAACCACCTCACCAGTCCTGGCTGTAAGTGCGCTCTCTGTCTGGATCTTCCCCAGGCTACCAGACCCACATGCTTGTCTCCAGGCCTGACTGCATGTAACTCCATGGGCACATGGTACTGTATTATCAAAATCATTCCCTATCAGGACATCTGCAAGGATAAACTCAAACACACCTACTTGTTGGTTTCCTTTTCCACCCTCCCAGTCAAGGTGAACCCTAGCCAAAAGTATTTGGGATGGGGTCCCTCCTAAAGCTCAGACTGGAGTAGACTGCCCTGGCAAGTAGTGTTCCTCTGTAACCATTGCAGGCTTCACAATGGTTATGTCAGAGGTTGTGGTTCTCTTAGCAATGGCTTCTTTACCATTCACTATGATAGGATATAAACTCTTGTGGTAGTTTGGTACCCTTGTTTTCTCAAGACAACCTACTATTGGCATTTTGTCCTTCCCACTTCTAGCTCCCTTAGCTTTTTCTCACCATGTTGCCTTCATGGACATCTATATACCACATGGCCCCACCAGTTGAATTCAAAACATTTAACCCTAGGTCCTGGATGTGTACCTGGACTAGTGGTTTCCCCTGCTACTGGCAGATTCTGTTTGAGCAGTCTGGGCTGCCCACCATGGGTTCCCTTAGACCCATGAGCAGGACTGGGTGTCCATTTCCTATGCAGTGATGCCCTGCTTGCTAGGTATGGGTCTCCCTTCTTCCCCAACTCATCTATGGTAGCACACTTTCTATCAGCTAACCAGATCCTCATGTCCTCAGGCAAAGTGATATGGGCTTTTTCCCTCACCAAATGGTCTGCGGCCCTTCAAAAGTGGTGACCTGACATCCACTCAGCTTCTTCTGCTTTCGGCTGCTCCTGTTAGGGGTCACCACAGCAGATCAACTGTTTCCATTTCCTCCTGTCCTCTGCATCTTGCTCTGTCACACCAACCACCTGCATATCCTCTCTCACCATATCCATAAACCTTATCTTAGGCCTTCCTCTTTTCCTGTTACCTGGCAGCTTCATCTGTAGCATCTTTTCCCCAATATTCTCTGCATCCCTCCTCAGCACATGTCCAAACCAATGTAGTCTTGCCTCTCTGGCTTTGTCTACAAACCTTCCAACCTGGGCTGACCCTCTAATATACTTATTCCTAATCATGTCCATCCTCGTCACACCCAGTGCAAATCTTAACATCTTCAGCTCTGCCACGTCAAGCTCTGACTCTTGCCTTTTTGTCAATGCCACTGTCTCCAACCCGTATAACGTAGCTGGTCTCACTACCCTCTTGTAGACCTTCCCTTTCACTCTTACTGGTACTTGTCTATCACAAATTACTCCTGACACTCTTCTCCACCCACTCCATCCTGCCTGTACTCTCTTCTTCATCTCTCTTCCACACTCACCATTACTCTGAACTGTTGATCCCAAGTACTTAAACTCATTCAACTTCACCACCTCTACTCCCTGCATCCTCACCATTCCTCTATCCTTCCTCTCATTCACACACATATATTCTGTATTAGTCCTGCTGACCTTCATTCCTCTTCTCTCTAGAGCATATCGCCACCTCTCCAGGGTCTCCTCCACCTGTTCCCTACTCTCACTACAGATCACAATGTCATCTGCAAACATCATAGTCCACGGGGACTCCTGTCTGATCTCGTCTGTCAGCCTGTCCATCACCATTGCAAATAAGAAAGGGCTCAGAGCTGATCCTTGATGTAATCCCACTTCCACCTTAAACACATCTGCCACTCCCACCGCAAACCTCACCGCTGTCACACTACCCTCGTACATATCTTGTACCACTCTTACATACTTCTCTGACACTCCCGACTTCCTCATACAATACCACAACTCCTCTCTAGGCACCCTGTCATATGCTTTCTCTAAATCCACAAAGACACAATGCAACTCCTTCTGACCTTCTCTGTACTTCTCCATCAACACTCTCAGAGCAAACATCGCATCTGTAGTGCTCTTTCCCGGCATGAAACCATACTGCTGATCACTAATCATCACCTCCCTTCTTAACTTAGCTTCCACTACTCTTTCCCATAACTTCATGCTGTGACTGATCACTTTAATCCCTATGTAGTTACTGCAGCTCTGCACATCACCCTTATTCTTAAAAATCAGTACCAAAACACTTTTTCTCCATTCCTGAGTCATCCTCTCACTTTCCAAGATTTCATTAAACAATCTAGTTAAAAACTCCACTGCCATTTCACCTAAACACCTCCATGCTTCCACAGGTATGTCATCTGGACCAACAGCCTTTCTGTTCTTCATCCTCTTCATAGCTATCATTACTTCCTCCTTGCTAATCCACTGCACTTCATGATTCACTATCCACACATCATCCAACCTTCTCTCCCTCTCATTGTTTTCATTCCTCAACCCCTCAAAGTACTCTTTCCATCTGCTCAACACACTCTCCTCGCTTGTGAGTACGTTTACCTCATTATCCTTTATCACCCTTACCTGCTGCACATATTTACTACCTCAGTCCCTCTGTCTAGCCAATTGGTACAGGTCCTTTTCTCCCTCCTCAGTGTCCAACCTTTTATACATGTCTTCATACGCCTTATCCTTAGCCTTCGCCACCTCTCTCTTTGCCATGCACCTCATCTCCTTATACTCTTGTCTACTTTCTTCATCTCTTTGACAATCCCACTTCTTTTTTACCAACCTCTTTCTCTGTATACTCTCTTGTACTTCTTCATTCCACCACCAGGTCCCCTTGTCCTCCTTCCTCTTTCCAGATGTCACACCAAGCACCCTTTAGTCATCTCTCTTACTAGCTCTGCTGTAGTTACCCAGCTATTTGGTAACTCTTTACTGCCACCCAGTGCCTGTCTTAACTCTTCCCTGAACATCACCTCACAATTTCCCTTTTTCAATTTCCACGATTTGATCCTTGGTGCTGCCCTCACATTCATCCTCCTCTTCTTGATCACCAGTGTCCACCAATGACATCCACTCACCCTCCTATGGAAATAAGTGCTTAGTTCAGCAACATATTCACACACACTTTCATATGGCTTGTGTCTATGCTCACAAAACCTTTTCCTATAAGATTTAGGTGTCAGCTTACAAAATTCTATCAAACAATTCTTAGCAGTATAATTAAAAAAATCACAATCTGTAAACTGTGGAAGAAATGCACTGACCTTTTGAGCTTTTGGGATCCAGTTACTCCCTTCCCCATTACCTCCATGACTATGGTGAAGTGTCAGCATCTGCTTTTCATGTTGTCTCTTCCTTCTCCACCAGTTCCATTTCCAAACAGCTGACCTCCAACTCAAGTCTCATTAGCTCCAGGCAGATTTTTAAGTCCTCTCTTGAGCTGTCCATCCTCTGACTGTCGTACATGTCCACGGCCAGTCTGATCATCTTCCTGGGTGCTATTTTCTGATGCAGATGTGACCAAAACTGCAATCATGTCTGCTTTAGTCAGGTGTCCATGCATCAGTCCTTTAACCTGGCACATCACATCCAACTGGCTTCTTGTCAGCTTGCCATACTCCTCTGCTGACATGCTTGCCTGCTCTCCCTGACTAACTAAGCTAACAAAAGAAATAAAACAATTGTGATCTGAAGTCTGAATGTTCACTGCATGGCTGATTTATAGTACAAAAACACCTTCATTGATCTCTGTACACAAACTACAGGAATTCACAATCCACACCACTACAAGCCAATTAGTATGTGGCTAACTCACCACAATCAAACAATTAGTATTTGATGCGGATATCCCACCACTGCCAAACAATTAATATGTGATGCCCGCACACTGGACCAGTATTCAAGGAGCCTCAATCCTCACTGCTAGCACCAGTGAGGGGCATGCACATTGGGAAGGATAACAAGTACACACACAGTAAAGTATAATTTCCCTTAAGAGCACACATAGATCACTGTCAGTTTGGGGCTGGTTTCTCCCTTTCTCTGCAGATCCCCAATAAGACTCCCCACTGGCACAGCTATAGGGTACAGATCTCAGCCTAGTGGTCAAGCCAAAACCTCCAGCACCCTCTCTGTCCAATCAGTGCTTTGTGTCCCTGCCCAAGTATCTGACATACACACACTTTGAGAAATGAGTTATACACAAACACACAAATACTCATGGGAAAGGCTGGCACAGGATCTCCAGCTATGCCCCCTTCTCTCCAGACTATAAGGTAGAAATCACTGCCATGAACCACTATTTATCAGCTACTAATAAAGGCCCTCAGCAAAGGGTGTTCAATTTTACTGTGCAATATTATTATCCAATTAGTAAGTGTGATGAACAGTAAGGTGACTGGAGTGGCTTTGTACAGTATCACCAAATACATGCAAGTATTATCTCTACGCAAAACAGCCACAATTAAATGGTTTAAAAATATTTAATAATAAATAATAAAAGCACAGGACAAATTTCATCAATTCAACACAGTGCTAATCAAGAATTCAGAGATGAAAGGAACTTTAAAACAATATTGTATGATAATCTGACATAAATATAGAAAACAGCTAGACTAATCTGGCTAAATTCCTATTTAACTCCAAGAGAAATACTAAGTTCTAAATAACTTTACTTACAAAGCAGAGTGCTAGTGAGTTGTTGTCAGCTTCAGACAAAATCCAAAATGCTCAGTCTTTCTCTTTGAGAAAGTCTTAAATTGATGATACCCAGTACTGCTGAGTCATTTCACATTACATCATTTTTATCACTTCTCCTTTAGTTCCCAGGCTAACAGAAACTCAAGATGTACATTTCTTTGTAAGTTGCACCTGGCCAGGAAGCCAGACCAATACAAGACACTTTTACTTGTAAAATCTAGCAATTACCTCTGTCTTAATAACAATAGAAAGAATTTGCTAGCCCAGACATCCTGCATCTGAGCTTGAGATCAAACACAGTTGTAATTCTTTGCTTAACAGCTTTTTTCCAGCAAGGTGCACTGTGGTTACATTTTTGAAGTTCAGCATATAACACAGTTTTCTTACTTTTAGTTTTATTTACATTTGTAGAACAAGCCTGTGGATTATATTAATATTTACAATGACATATAATTATCTACACAATTCTAGCTAGCTAGGTTGGCAGCCTTCACAAATTGTTTGAGCTTTTCCATTGCAGGAACACCCAGGAAACAGTAAATTAAGCTTCTATTGCACCAGTAACTATTGTGTGGGTACAAGGTGCTAACCCAAGAAAATCATTTTGTCGTGAAAGATCAGTACTGCATACATGTTGCAAAGAATGTCAAATTTCTATAAATTTCTTTACAGAAACCTGTTAACTACAGCAGGGAAACAAAGTTCAAAAGATAACCTATAATTTTCTGTTACCTTTTAATTTCTGCTTTCACCCCTGCAGTTGGACTGCTGGTTTGAAATTGCTAGCATCAGAAGTAGGGACAAGTGGGAAACATACTCTCTCAGTCATGCTTGGTAGGAATGAGTTAAAAAAAGTTATGTTGTGAGAATAACCATTTTCATTCTTAATGTGTCTAAAACAGAAGGGGAATTTAAATTCTGGAGAGGAGAGAGATGCTTAAGTAGTAGAGGAATATTAGCTGAAAATGCATAGTTGATGTGGAAGAGATGACTAAATTCTTTTTGGAACTAATGGTGTAAGACAATGTGGTTTGATGTCCTGATAGAGCCTTATGATTTGTTATTGGAGGTGATAGGCCAACCTATGACAAATTTAATTTGTTTCCAGAACTGTTTTGGGTTGGTGACTTGTGATCCCTGATTGTTCCTGATAGCAATGGCTTAATGAAGTCGTACAAATTTCTAAGCTAAGTTTCTTAAAGTTGCACATATCTCCTTGTTGGAAAGAAAATCATTATATTCCCACCAATATTGTGCTTCATCTCTAATTTTAAATATTGCTTTAAGTTCTAGTATGAGATAGTTGTTACTATGTGGTATAGTTTTATTCTAGTGATCACAGGAAGCTATTTGTTTTATAAGGCAAGTAGCATGGATGTTACTGTTTATAGCTGTTTTAGGGTCAAGATGTTGAATAGGGGTCCAAGTTTAATCAATTGAGATAGTTTAAGATGAGTGATGTTAAATTTGTGATTTTGTATAGTACTTGCTTTTTAAGGGATAGAAGTCACGGAGGCATGGCAGAGAACTAAAATTGAAGAGATGGGATTTGAATTATTTCCTATTAATTGATCCATTAATGCATATTTTCTTAATTTAAGTTGGGTCAGGCCGGTTCATTTACCATTTTCAGAGGGGTTATATCTACTAGAAATCCATAAACCTTGTTATTAAGTGTGCCATGGAGGTTATTATTTCTAGTCTCCTAGTGTTATTAGCAAGGAGGAAGATGCAAGCAAATCAGTTGGAGGGCAAATGGATTATAGCCACAGCTAGGAAAAGCTTGTGATGCTTTTTTTTTTTAAGAATTGGTTAGGAGTGTGCTGTTAGAACCATGGTTATTAGAGCCACTGGCTTGACTGCAGAATTTTAATTATATGGGACATGTGCAGCACCATGGTCTCACCATGTGTTCTCACCCCAGCCTGGAGATGTGCAAGTAGAGGTATCCTAAGTTTTGTCATAAGCCAAGACTCAGTGATTCTGACAATATTTGGATCATGTAAGTTTGTTAAAGAGTCAAGTTGCTCTATTTTGCTACTGATGCCACCATTATTTATCAAAGAGTTATTAAATGGGGGTATTTGAGGTGGTGAGTAACTGCTGATCACCAGAGCTGGATCCAGCACTAGTCAACCTAGGCAGCTGCATTGGCTGGGGGGGCACTGGCCAGGGGGCTGCCACAACATTTAATTTAAAAAATAAGTCTGTTTTTTTAACAGCGTTCTTCTTTCCCATATACATAATTAAGTTGCTTCTTTAACAAGATGGCCGTATCTGTCTTTCATGTGAATGTGTGTGTGATACGATAGGGATGGCAGGTTAGTTAATTAATTTGCTCAGACTCAAACCCTGTACCTTGGCTATAGGAAATAAGAGCCTGAATCTGCTACACCAAATGCCAGACTACTTAAGAATTTAAGTGTATTTTTAAGGAATTGTGAGTTTCAAGGAAGAGAAGTTTACTGTTGCTCACACTAAATCTGTTTTCAATGTGCAACTATTTCCTTTAGCAAATGGGCATCAGTGCTTGTGCTATACAATTTGAAAGCAGTCTAAGTAGCACAATAGGTAGCATACTTGCCTTTGGTGTAGAATTATGTGGGTTTTATTCCCACAACATGTAGACAGATCACTGACACTATGGTGTACTTTAAGTGGGGGGGGGGCTGCTGCATTCCTTTTTTTTTCAAAACAGGTTTATTGTTTTAACATATAAGAGAAATATCATAACAATTTTATACAAGTAATTAAAAATAGATATTATTATAATATTCAACAAAACAACTAAAGTATTTACAAAGACATCCACTACAATCAGATTAATTAATTAAACTAAAATACCATGTTATTGAAATTAAAATTTTTTTAACAAATTTTGTAAATTATCCCATACAATATAATAAGATGTTTTTCTATTTGTTCTTGTCCTAATTGTGTTTATTTCCATATGGCACACTATATTCATAACATTTTTAAATTCATTGAACGAAGGAGGTGTATCTGAAATCCAATTTCTAGTTATTATTTTCCTAGCCACTGCTAGAATAGACCATAACAAGGGAAGCTTAACCTTTTTAACACTTTGAGGTACATGTGTGTTGAATAATATAAGAGATTTAGAAATAATGAAATTATCTGTAAAAAGAGCCTGCAAAAATTCATAAATTGACTTCCAGTATTCTTTCAATTTTATACAGTCATAAAACATATGAGCCCAGTCAGCATTAATTTCTACATTACATCTCTTACATAAATTATCTTTATTATTTATTTTATTCATCATCAAAGGTGTATAAAAAGATCTATGTAAAAATTGGGCTGCTGCATTCCTGACAGTGTCCTCCTTTGGATGCGATGCCTAGTGACTAAGAACCTGTCGTTGGTTTGCCAGCCATTCCCTACTGCAGCATTACCAGTTTATCATTTTATTTTTAATGTAGCATAGGCAATTTATCCTCCAGGCAGCAGGCACTGACTTTGTAGATGAAACAATGAAATGTACATTTGTTTTCCAGCAGCAACCTCCTCATTAGTTACAGATCTCTTTAATGTGCAATTATTCAGATGACTTTTACTTGTGCAGAGACTGTGCAGATTGACTGATTGGTGGATTGTAATGAAGACTGAGTGGTCTTTTATGGCTTAAATATTCTAAAGTAGGCAGCTTCATCATTTTTGTTTCATTGCTTACTGGAAAAATGTTCAAAACTACAAATTTATAACACACTCTTAACAAGTGGTGTTACATAGGTTCATAGGTTCATAGGTAGGTACTAAGCTATTGGCCCTAGGGCCTATATAAGCCTAACCAAAAAGGTACCCTGGCTTTCGCCACCCAAGAAAATAATTTTCCTGTGCCTCTGCCAAGCAGAGTCACAGAAGTGATCCCTGGGGTAAATTTCTTATCTCCCATCCAATCATCAAGATTTTTCTTGAAGAGTGCTAATGAGGAGCTTTGTTTGATATACATAGGTAGTTTGTTCCAGAGTATGGGAAATCTCTTATACAAGGAATATAATTTAATACAATCAGGAAGATAAATCAAAGAATACATGCATGTCTGCACAGTCCTAAAAATGTGTGCAAAGAGCCTATGGTTAGCAAAACAGCCCAAAGATAAACGTAGTCCACCACTGGCCATATGCATTTTCTTTGGATGTGGGTTTCAATGCTGTTTTAAGGGCAAATATGTTTACTTATTAATGTTAAGTCTGTTTTCATTCTGAGACTGTATTGTTTTGTTTATCAAATGGCTATCAGTGTTTATGCTATAAAATTTGAAATAGTTTTAAATGAAATCCAAATATCTGTAATCATTGTAGATTTAAAGAAAAAAATTGTATGCACACTGACAAGTTTGAACAGTGTTATGGTAACTGGGAATGGCTATGCGGAGGTAAACATGGGGAGGGCAATCCATTACCCTGCCTAGGGATCCATTTCACTATGGTCCGGCTCTGCCAATCACTGAGGATAGGCCAGGGTTTAGTTTGATATTGCTAGTAAGCAGGGGTAATAATATTACTTGGTAGAGATGATACAGTGGCACAGGGATTTACCTGTTTTAGATGGATGAACTGGTTTCATGACTGAGTGCAATGATTTGTTTGCATGGAAAGGGTATATTGTTGTGGGATAGCAAACTTCCATGTTGTTTTAAAGGTGTTGCTAGAAGGTAAGAGTCTTTTTGGGAAACATGTTGATGCTGGGAGTTTGTGTTAGATGGACTGAGTAAAAAATGGATTTTGGCCAGGGCACAGCACCTCCACTGCATTACTATCATTTACAGTCCCTGTGAATAAAGCTCACAGCTCTAATAAACTTGGATCTGCAATATTTCTCGATCTATCAAAAGCCTTTGACATGGTCTCTCACAGTAAACTCCTCAATCAAGTTTCCACCCTGGGCCTATAATTTCCATCTATTCAGTGGTTTTCTAGCTATCTCACCAATAGGAAACACACTGTAAAATTGCAAGAATCCATCCATCTTCCCACTTCCACACGTGCCCCGCAAGGATCCATCCCTGGCCATCTACTATTCAATATTTTACCAACAACCTACATTCATCTTCTTGTGAAGGCACCTTAATTCAATAAGCAGATGACTCTACCATCATGTGCTCTTCAAACAGCTTAACTTGCCTCTACAAAATCAATCAACAAGCTGTCATCACCATTGAAACCTGGCTTACAACAGCACAACTCCTACTCAGCTCCCAAAAAACAAACTCCTCCTCTTTACCCCAAAAGCTCACACCCCTAACAAAGCATCTTTCAAAATCTTTTCAGCAAATGGCACTGAAATTGAATTAGTCCACCACACCAAACTATTAGGAGTCATAATAGATGATAATCTTAAATTTGACCTCCACATCCAAAGTAATATCAAGAAAAAACACCAAAAACTAAGCTTGCTATATAGAATCAAACATTTTCTGTGTACACACACAAAATTACTCTAGTGAATGCCTACCTTCTGCCCTTCCTAATCTATGGGGCACCAATTCTAACCAATTTACAATCATCCATTAAAAAAAAACTTAACAACTGCTACAACAAAATTGCTAAGTTTTCTACTAATTCATCCTCCTTTACCCATCACTGTAAAGCCCTGAATACCCTTAGCTGGCTGGAGCTCTGCCTCCACCTCTTCTACATTCAATTTACAACAATACATAAACTCATACACAAACTATTAGCCTGCCCAGTTCTTATCCCTTTAATCAAAATATATTTCCCTATAAAAACTCTTAGATCAGAAGACATACAACTTCTCACCATAAATAAACCTAATAAATCCCCTGGACAAACCTATAGTCATACTCAGTAGCAAAAAAATGGAACTCCATATGTCTAACCACCAGACCGATTTCTGGCATACTCACCTTTAAATTCTCCCTAAAATAACACTTTACAATATCTTGGACCTGCTCCTTTGCCATTCCTGGCTGAACTTGCTCTCTATACTTCACTCACCCCATTCAACCTAAATCACACTTCACAACCCTTTCCCCCTTCCTACTAAACTCTTTTCTTTTGTTTTTCCCACTACCTTACCCACTACATCTCTGCAGACCTTTCCACTACCTCTTTTCACCCTACTCACCTAAGCTACCTAAAGACACCATACCCTGCATTCTTCTTATAATCCTCTTCTCTACATTCTTCTTCCTCACCATCTCTCATAATAAGACATCACTCAATATCCCCCTCACTGTTTCTAATCACATAATCTCTAATATATATTTAAATATCTTAGTATAATCGTCTTAGGTCTTATGTATCACATACTAATAATCTGTGTAACAAAAATATAACTATTGAGTTTTTTCTCATATATTTTCTCGAATTCATGTTATTGTTATTATTGCTGCTTGTTGCTTTTTGCTTGGTGCTTGGTGCTTTTTGCTTGGTGCTTGTTGCTTGGTGCTTGTTGCTTGCTGCTTTTTGCTTGTTGCTTATTGCTTGCTGCTTTCTGCTTTTTGCTTGCTGCAGCAACATCTTGTTCTGCTACTTATTTATTTCAATTCACAAAATGTACCAAGAACTGCTTGCTGATGCTATCTTTATATTAAAAATTTAAATAATTGGATTCCATGGTGCACAGTTTTTGATAAATAAAAGAGAATGAATAAATGAATAAATTAATACTCCTCTCTCTGTTTTTGTAAATAAGCTGTCCATTGGTTAGGTAGTTGCACACGGTAACAATATTTCTGCATTGTCATTATAAGTATGTATATATATATATATATATATATATATATATATATATATATATATATATATATATATATATATGTGTGTGTGTGTGTGTGTGTGTGTGTGTGTGTGTGTGTGTGTGTGTGTGTGCATGTATGCATGTATGTATTTACATTTTGTTAACTGGGTTTGCCATAGTAGACAGAGCCTGTTTTTAGAGTGGAACTGGAAGAGGTGAATGAAAACCTGTTACAAATAAAATCAAAATAACAGGTGAGTACAAGAGAAATCAATACTGAAACTACCAAGATATGTTTTTAAATGGTTTTTATTGGAGTTTTGAAATTTTTAAACAATAAAATACACAGAAAGCTATATACATGTTTCCATCTGATTTGAATACATAACAAAATGTTCTAATTGATTATTATATATACATAATAATAAACATATAAGAAGATAATATTTGTTTAAAAGAGATGTTAATTTTAAACAGAAGTTAAGGTCAGAAATCAATTTGTTTGTTCTGATCTTGATCATACAGCTAAAGAAGGGATTGATTCACTTTTTCAAGGTTTAGGAATAACATTTCTGACAATAGAGAGCAAAGACACTTTGGGATTCAAATGGGAAATGGGGCATTGAGAAAAAATAAATGCTTGGTTAAAGAAAGCAGGCTGTACCAAGATAAGTTCACAGGGGTTAATATTAAACAAACTTTAATATGCAGACCTCTAACATAGCACAGTGTACATTGTTTGCCATATCTAACAGAGTCCATTTTCTGAACTGATGATGTTCAAGTACCATTACGTATATAGAAATTAATTTGCTAATGTTATTATCCAATGACATACAGTAGAAAGCCAGAATACAGTTAATTTTGCACACATGATTAATGACAGTAGATTAGCTGCATTGGTATCAGTGTTTAGCCAGTGGCTGGGAGGAACATAAAAACATGTTAGGAAAATAGAAGGATGCATGAATTAATAAGAGAGAAATAAGCTGTTAATACTGCTAAGGAAATTAGGAAATGCCCCTGTTGGGACAACTGAGATTTTGAAAGGTAGGTTACATATGAGTTGTTTTGAAAGTGACTTGGTCTTCAGTTATTTTCATCTACGGAACAAGTTCTATTGGCTAGTGAAATATGTTTGCACAACTCACATTAATATCCTGCAAATGCTAAATCATATATCTTCAGGGACATTTCTGAGACCCTTCTTTTCTCAGTCTCCATAAATGAGCTGCTAATAGGTTCATAGGTTCATAGGTTCATACTAGGCTATCTGCCCAAGGGCATTTATAAGCCTAGCCCATAGTTATGTGGCTTTCGCCACCCCTTTAGTTTGAATAAAAACTATGCCTATCATTTTTCTGTGCCTCTGTCATGAGACCATAACTCTCAACTGTCCCTGATTTTCAGGGACGTCCCTGATTTTGACTCAGATTTTAGCTCTATCCCTCTTAATCCCTCCTAAAAATAGTGACTTTTGGAAGAAAGGTGGTGAATTACACTTAATGAATAATTACAATAATTAAGAGTTATAGACTTCTTTTACTTCAGAAAATTTGTATTAATTCACATGCTCTGATTCTGCCAATGTTTCAAATTAATAGCACTAATATTTTAAAAGTGTCCCTGATTGTCCCTGATTTTTTTCTTGACTTGTCCCTTATTCTGTTGAAATTTGTCCCCAATTGGTTGAGAGGTCTGATGGAGACAGCTGATTAATATGATGTCCTCGGGGCTAATTTTACTTCTAAGTGGACAGGTCAGGCACTTGTAATTTTGAGTGACAGCTTTTCACAACAGAAAACAGAACCTAGCAGTCTTTCCAGTTAAAACAAATTACTTATCATATTTTTTCACATGAAACCTTTAAACATACCATTTATAATGCCCATTTATATAAATTATATAAATTTCACAGCACAGTTTTTAATGCATAAAGGCAGTCTACCATTATTTATTTAATAATTAACCATCAGGTTGCAAACTGACAGTTTGACTAAATTAAAAAAATGCAAATTATAAAATTGATTTTTAAACTACACACTCGTAGGACAAAAAAACAGAAACTTAGAAAACTGCTACAGCTAAAAACATACAATGTAGTTTAATCCAAAACAGAAATGTGGTGTGTGCAAACTGGTCAATCAAAATATAAGAAATCCAGTAAAAAAAGCAAAGAGCGACCAGACCACAGCTAATAAAATCAAGCCAAGTTTTATTCCAGGAAATACAAATGGTAAGCGCTTTTGCAGTAAAAAACTGCTTCATCAGACAAATTCTTCATTCCACTCATCAGTTTAAAAATATATGTGAGCCAATCAGAATTCAGTAGCAATTAATAAAACATCAAATAAGAATTCACTACTATTTAGCCCATTAAGGAGCTAGCTGTATCATAGTGGAGGGTAAATATACAATAAATACTAAAAGGTATAAATACATGTAAAAAAAGGAGATACCTATATGCATCAGTTTTAATAAAATACATAAAAGACACCTATTTTTTAAGATGTCTCTTATCTAGCATAGGTTTGATGGAAAACTTATCATTCATCCCTTTCCCCATAGTTGCTCTCATTCTAATGATCCATTCTAGTTCTTTACATTCTACTTTATTCCTTTCCACACCCCCTCTATTCCTAGTCCGTACTTTCTCCATGACCAAAAATTTAAATGTGTGTAATACATCCATATCTATCACGTGTCTGGCAAGGGCATTAGTGTCTGCTCTCCTCCGAATATCATAAAGATGTTCTCTGATGCGATCATGTAATCTACGTGTAGTCATACCTACATAGAAAGGTAAGCACAGTTCACAATAAGCCAAATAGACTATATTATATGTGTTGCAGTCTGCTCTAAAGTTGAATGTCACAGCCTTCCCAGTATCTGGGTGTAAAACATAACCTTTACTATCCACTGCTTCACAAAAGTTACATTTCCCACATGGTAGAGTACCTTGTACATGTTCAGAAGTCCCAGTACAGTGCATATCACTATTCCTTGGCCCACATGGTAACCTTTTAAGTGATTTCTGATTCTTAAAAGCAAAACTGGGTTTGTCTCCAACCATATTTTTTACCTTATCATCCACACACAAAATATTCCAATGCATTCTATAGATCCCTTGTAGCAGTCTGATATTACTGGAGTAAGTAACAGGTACTCTCAGTACTTGGTTTCTGTTAGATTCTTGTCTATCTGTAGGGGTACAGTTAGAAAAATATGGTTTAGCTTCATTATTCCTGAGAGCCATCACATTGGACACAATAGAGTTAACTTCTATAACTTTATAACCTCTCTCTTTAAATGTCCTCTCTAATGTGTGCATTTCTTGCATGAATGTCCCATCTTCCACTGTTAATCTAGACATCCTAAATGCTTGCCCATTTACAACATTCATAGACACATGTTTGGGGTGCATACTGTGTCTATGGACATGTATTTCTACTGCATTCTTTACGATAGACCTCAGTGTAGAACTTCCCTGTGCTTTTCCTTTTAACATTAATATCCAAAAACTCCATAGAAGTAAATGAGGTTTTAAAAGTAAATTTTAAAAAATCAGTACTATTGTTGACATTATTAAAGAAGGACTCAAAGAAATCCAACCCTCCTTGCCAAAGAAGAAAGAGATCATCTACAAATCTCCAATAAAAAATAACATGCCTGCTGAGATCATATGTCAAAATATGGTGATGCTCCCAGGTCCCCATTACAAGGTCAGCGTAGCTATTGGCACAAGAAGTACCCATAGCCACGCCATCCAACTGTCTATATACAGACTTCTCAAAGAGAAATAGGTTATTTACTAGTACAATTTCCATAAGAAAACATAGAAAATCTATAGTGGCAGCATCATATGTGCCGTCTTCCATCAGGTATTGTTTCAGATATTCTATGCCAGTCACGTTAGGGATCATAGTAAAAAGTGATTTAACATCCATAGTAACCAGTAAACAATCAGTTCCAGGATGTGTATTTTCTACAAACTAAAAAAGGTCTAGAAATTGTTTGGTGTCTTTCAAAATGTGCTTATTTCATACAATTGTAAGGTTATAAAAAACTGCCTGCAACTGGATCTAGACATCAATCCTCAATTATTTCAAATAAAACAGGCAGATAAGAGCCCCATAATACATAATAGTCTGTTTTGTAGAGATCAGTATGCAGCATCTGAAAGCAATTCTTTTGGAAAATCCATTGGACAAATATATATATTTTTGAATATAATGAAATAAACACAAATTTTTATGATCACTATGCATTTTTACCCTCTTCTCTCATGATATAAACACAAAACATCACCATCCTATGGCAGCATTTTTAGACAAGTCTACTGGATGTTGGACAGCATATAAAAATAGTGATCTCAGACAAAAATATATTCACTCCAGTTTCCCAATTACAAGGAGTCTGCAGACAGAGGTGTCATATTGTAGCAAATTTCATTTATACACACTCACTGCAGAGAGCAGAACATTTTTCATGGATTTATATTTATTGTTTTATATACTGCTCGTATCCTATTCAGAATTGTCTTTTACCCTGATTTAAATCTTAAATGGGTTATTTTTTGTTTATTGTCTTAAGAAAAGTCTACATTCAAGAAAAGTCAAACTCATAAACACATAGGGGAGTGTGATTTCATGGGTGTGGACTGAGACTAAGAAAGCCAATTCACACTATTCTAGGAAAGTGGTGGAGTTTCTTGCTGTCAACATCCTTTGTGGAACTGAGGAATGTCCAGCATGGTCAGCCAGGTGCAAGTAGCCATTCAGCTCCATGTGCCATGCATCCATGAGGGAATGGTATAGCTAAGCAATAATCTTCAAACATCCTGTTGGCTGCTTGAGTAATGGCACCTCCAAATTGAACTTCACCTTTATTTACCTATGATCAAATACCAGATGTAGTCATTCACTTTCATCCACTGACTGCATTAGTATATGCAACAATCTTTATAGCAACTTTACTGACTATATACACCTCAGTTAATTGACTACAGTCAAGCAGACCATCCTTATGTGAATTGAAGCTATAGACAATGGACCCAATGGGCAACTGTATTCACCCCTACACCTTCCCAGTGCTGGTGACCCCTTCTCCTGTTTTTTTTTTCCTTATCCTGACTCCTCATCATCCAGTTAGATTAATTAATTCCTATTTTTCACACTTTCCCTGCTTTTTAGCTACCCCCTTTCCTTTTAACGCACTTTGACTGGTCAAGACTCCAGTGTAATAAGTATAGGGGAAGTAAGTGAATAA
The DNA here is from genome assembly GCF_019279795.1 of Protopterus annectens. Classification (NCBI taxonomy): domain Eukaryota; kingdom Metazoa; phylum Chordata; order Ceratodontiformes; family Protopteridae; genus Protopterus; species Protopterus annectens. The sequence continues at coordinate 511,569,276 of NC_056736.1, forward strand.
AGCTGTGGGCCTGATGGCTGTTCCCAGAAGTCATAGGGTTCAAGATAATCTGAGGTACATCTCTAAGCTTTTTGCAACCTTTTTATCTAATGATGATCTTTACAAAAAAAACAATTTAGTCTTATTTTTTTTTATTTCAAGGGAAAACACTTTGTGTCTAAAACTTAGATGGGAATTCAGTAAAGCTTACATGGCTTTTTTTTTTGGTGTATGCATCGAGCCACAATGAGTACACAAGCATGGACAATTTTAGGTTCAGTAAGCATTGTTTAGCAGCATGCAACCACTCGCAAACAGGGAAAGTTCCGTGGAATGCAAGTTAGCTCATACGCAGTTGAATCTTATGCAAATGACCCAGGTGAAGCGATCCAACAAGCAGAAAGCCATCTGTGTAGACTCCATGTCAGTGTCCATAGTGTACATGGAAAGATTCCACTTACAGGAGTCTACACTGACTGAAGGGGATGTAAAAGTCCACAAATATGGATATAACTCCCCAGTAAATGTTAGATCACAGACATATATGTACAAAAGGTACATTGTGGATATTTGCAAAGGGAAGAGAATATGTAAAATAAATAATAATTTCAGCATGTTTGCACTGTGTGATGCAGCACTCAAATATGCTTAACAGAAATAAAAAAAATAACATTTCTAATATGGTTTTCACATATACACTGTGGGACCTTGTGTTGGGTCCATACAACAGTACATGCATACTGTCACCAAGCTCACACAGCTATGAACAGTGAAGTATCTAGGCTGTCAGCATGGATATGTATGCAAATGAGGTGGATTTCCTGAGGTGGATTTCCTGCAACTATGTCCGCATATCCCCTTCATGTAGGCTCCTAGACAATCTTGATATTCCCAGAGGATGTAGATGACATCAGGGACATGTGTCTCATTGTTTTCAGTATTTTTTGTTCCCAGCCACATATATTTGCTTAGTGTGCCTCATAGCTGAGCATATTCGCATGGACAAAGTACTCACGTGACAGCAATGACATAGGCAGCAATCAGTAAAAAACGGATATGTTCAGTAACTGACTTTTGTATAAGCTATGCTATGCACCACAGCAAACACTAAATTAGGGCCTGGAAATTATGTTACTTATATCCTGAGCAGGTGAACTGCATCATAATTAGCCAATCTCACATGGTGGACCTAAAGCAGAACTTCATAAAATATGCATACACTATGCATTCTGATTTTCCCTCAATACTCTAGGCCATAGGGAGACTGCGGTGGTGGTGCTGCGGTACCGTTGTTGCCTCACAGTTAGAAGTTGCCCATTCAGTTCTCAGTTAGAGCGTCTTCTGTGTGGCAACATGCATGAATGGGCATTCCTTCGTTGAAGGTTGTGCGTTAGGCCCGACAAGCCAACATGTAAAACTATACTGCCAATCATTAGCGGACCGGAGTTCCGTTGTGGTGACCCCTAACCGGGAAAAGCCGAAAGACACAAACAAACTCTAGGCCATTGGGAATTTTAACTGGGATAATGCTAGGGGCTGCTGCAGGTCTGCTACATCTGTATGTGCTAGATGCTGAAGTCAGTGCTCCTCTTACTGCTGACAATTGGCATAGGTCGAGAAGGAGAAGAGTGTCAGGCCGAGGGTAACCTTCCAGGAGCTACATGATCTGGAGATTGTAGAGCACTACAGGGTGGACAGGGACATATTACAAGAAGTCAGTGGACTCTGCTGCTCTCAACTCAGAGTCAGAGCTAACAGAGGGGAACCCATGCCAGTGGAAACTAAGGTATCTGTAGTCCTTAGGATACTAGCTACAGGAAGTTTTCAAAGACCAAAGGAGAACCTGATGGGGGTGTCACAAGCATCTCCATCCAGGATACTGCACCAGTTCCTGAATGCTATGCTTCCACATGCTATTGAGCACATATCTTTTCTTCTTACACCTGAGGTGAAGGCCAGCAATATGCAACACTTCTACCTTGTAGCACACTACCCTGAAGTACTGGGTGCCATATAATGCACACATGTACATATCAAGGCACCACCTGGTGAGCAGGGTACAATCTGCATTAACTGTAAAGGGTACCACTCCACCAACTGCCAGGTCATGTGCAATGCTCAGGGGATTATCCTGAATATGTGTGCTGACAACCCTGGCAGTTATCACGACTCCCATATCTGGCACACATCACAGCTTTACCAGATGTTTGCTAAGGGTGACATCCCACAGGGCCATTTACTGGGGGATGCTGGCAATGTCCTGGAACCGTGGATGATGACATCCATCAGTAATGTGCATGCATCCACAGTGGAACACCATAATAAGGCACACACACAAACTAGGAACATCATAGAGTATGTGTTTGGGCTTCTGAAGTCACAGTTCTGTTGCCTCGATATATCTGGTGGAGCCCTGCAGTATACGCCAGCCACATGTACACAGATATTAACAGTATGTGCTATGCTACACAATCTGATCCTGTGGAAAGAGCTGCATCACGATCAGCAAAGGGAAGGGATACACAGCCCCTCAGAAGTGCCTCAGTCACCAAAGCCACAGTCACAGGAGGACTCGAAGGGTGAATCCTCTGCTGATGTCCCTGTAGGCAGACATAGGCATGCCCAGTATTCCCTGGCTTTGGCTAAGAGACAATGCATAGCACATTCACTGACAACCTAGGAGTCTAGGGGCTAACACCTTACTCCTACTCATATACAGGCATTAAAATTGATGTCAGGGAATTCACACATCCTCTACCTATCCATATATTGACTGTGTACTGCTTGCATCAGACAGAGTCTGCCCTGAACTACAGTTGTGTCAACTGCTGCATTTGCAGGGAAAGTCTTTAAAATGCAGTAGTCTACTGGATTATTATGATATGTCATTGTATGTATAGACCAGGTACCTTATACATATAACTATAGTTGGCTAGTTGTACAGAAATTACATCCACATGGGACTACAGATACCCATTCCACTAAAATGTTTCCATTTCTATTCAGTAGGCCTCATCTGTGGAATATACATGCAGTCTTACTGCAACGGATTATTGGTACATCCTAAAAGGGAGATGTTAGACAGTTGGTATAAATGACAGTCGGGCTGTCATGTATCCCAGCAGAACATGTGGTGCTGTTCCCCCATCCCCAAAACAGCAGTATTCCCTTGTAACTGCTCTAACAGTAACTCATCAATGATATATGAACATTTCTCTCAGTCTCAGGACAGTACTATAGACATTCATTATTCATTCCATGTCTTAGGTAACAGAGGAATAACCAATGTACTTATTTATGCAGGTGATCGTGTGATGAACGACCCTCTGTCTGTCAAGCAGCTTCTGCGGCTTAAAGGACTAAGGCAATCACCTTGGGTGATGGTGTTCATTGTTCTTATCAAGAAGTATCCACTTGTTTTGGATGTGAGGTATCAATAATGTGTATTGTACAGACTGTCAGTCTGTTTGTGCTATAGTATTTTAACCGCTGTCGCATATTAATTACATAAGACAATTTTAGAAAATCTTAGCCAATGTGAGTGAAGTGCAGCAGTGCAAAAACAGGAACAGATATCATATTGTATAATACACAACATCCTATACTGGAGTACAGCTAGGTGTGAGCTGGAATCAGTTTATAACTAGACAAAACTCCCACTGGGCATGCTCTTACACTTAGTTAAGCTAAGCACAAATCTGTTGCTCCCTGCACAATGAGTTTTTATAAAATATATATGTCTGTAGCTGTAAATATATATATATATATATATATATATATATATATATATATATATGTAGATAGATAGATACATATATATATATATATATATATATATATATATATATGTAGATATATATATATATATATATATATATATATATATATATATATATATATATATATATATACACATGTATGTATATGTCTCTCACTATCCCTCTCTCCCTATACATATATGTATAGATAGAGACATAGATATCTCTATATGTATACACATATAGATAGATATAAATATATGCATACACACATACATCTCTGTCCCTTCCTTACATCTAAATAACATATATATATATATATATATATATATATATATATATATATATGTATGTATATATCAGACATAAACTATATATACATATAATTTTATATATATATATATATATATATATATATATATATATATATATATATATAGCCATTATATACATAAATATATTGTGGTGACTAAAGCTGTACTATGAGACATATATAATGTTGGTAAAAGGACCAAAAGTAAGGGCTCAGCAGTAGATAATGCACTTACTTATAGCCCCCTGTGCCTATTGGATGTCACCACACATACACCAACAAGTGAATAAGTTGTGTAATGTATAATGTTGTGCACTCACACATTGACAGGGCAAATTGTTTTTGGCCAAGGCTTACCCATCCAAATGCAAATGACACATATGGGCACAATGGCAACTGTTGCTACATAGCAAGGATAAAATCAGTTGCCTGACTGCTAGGCTACTAGATGCAGATGACAGTAAGAAGCAATGCCACCCTGCAGGCCACACATGCTGTTCAACACAGGCCTTGTGTATGTCCTCTAAAAGTAGTTTGCCTGCAATCCTTTTATAAAGCAGGCTTAAGCTGTGGTGCATTCATTAAATACTGTGAGCTGTAGTGTGTAACACTAGATAGGTACGGATTCTAATCTCAATTCAGCCCACTTGCTCTTTTTGTGTGTGTATGTGCATCCCCCTACAAAACAAGTGTGGATCCCCCACTGACTTCCAAACTGAAATCGATATGCACTTTTTGTCCCTTGCAGTTGATGCAGGACTCCAAACCACTGTCTTACACAAAGCATGCAGATGTCATTTGCCATAAGACTACTAGCAGCCACCTTAATGTCAGGCTTAAGCTGTGGTGCATGCATTAAGTACTGTGATCTGTAGTGTGTAAGACTAGAAAGGTAGGGGTTCTAAGCTCACTTGAGCCCACTTGCTCTGTTTATGTGTGTATGTGCATTTCCCTACAAAGCAAATATGATTACTACATTGACTTAGAAAGATGCACTATTTTGGGCATAGCAGGTGACACAGGCCTCAAAATTCCTGCCCTCCCCAAGGCCTGTTTATTTCATCTAGCATAAGAGTACCTAAAGATGTTAATGTCAGACATCAGGCATGACATGTGCATTGCATACTGTGATCTGTAGTGTGTAAGACTAGATAAATAGGGGTTCTAATCACATTGTAGCTAACTTGGAGTATGTGTGTGCTGTGCAGTGTCCTGTAAACATTAATTGGTAGTGATACCATTCTTACTGTAGTCAAGTTGGTGTATGTGGATGTTGGTCAGAGCATTTGACATCAGCCTATGGTATCATTAGATAATTGGACTTTACTAAGATAATGGCCATTGGGCCCTTATAATCCTAGCCAAGTTCTTACCCTTATTTACACGATCAACACCTATTGCCCCTGTCCAAGGGAGACACAAACAAAACCCCAGTGGTGAACTTATGGTCACCCATCCAATCATACAGATTGCATCTGAAGCGGGCCAGTCAGATGTGCTATTTGACATTAAGTGGAAGTTTGTTGAAAACGTTTATTAAACTCTGGTAGACATCTCTCTCTACAGCATGTTTTGTTGATGTCACATACTAGGTTAAGGTCCTTACAATGAGTAATGATTGTACCATTTGACTTACAGATATGTGGCATTACCAAGAAAACAGGGTCACAGATTGCCTTGTATGCAAGGTAGAGATCACCTCTGAGTAGTCTGTATGACACAGACTAAAGTTACAGTGATTTCAGATGATCTCCACAGGAAAGATGCTGAAGACTTGAATTTCCTTTGTAAGGAACCTTTGTGATCTCTGCAATTGCCACTGGCGCTGGAAACATATACAACAAAATGGTCACTGCACTCACATATTTACCTGATGAGGGAAGAGTACATGGAAGTTCTAACTACTTCATATTTGGGTGACAGTGCCCTCAGTTATGACATGAGTAAGATATAATGCTGTTCTTACCACTGTGAAGACATGGTGACCTAAGGAAAGGTAGGTGTAAAACTGTGTGCCCAGGTCTCTCACCCCTGAGTATATACTTAAAGTGTTGTTATTTATGTGTTATGTAGCAGGTACATTGCTGGTAGTGAAAGGAATGCTACTACATATATTTGCATGGAATTTAATGCTATGATTGTGTCAACAATCGTTTGGTCATGTATGACCCTTTTGTGATTTGGAGAGTCTATGAGCATTCCCAATTTGCAGGCATCAGCAAACTTTGTCAGCCACAGACATTTACTTTGTGTTTGTACATTGGATAAATGGATTCCATACCTTAGAGGACCCAGGACTGAACCCTGTGGAACACCACTGGTTACAGCTCTACTATTGGAGGCAAATACTCCTATTCTGACTATAGGAGTGCTATCAGTGAGCCAGTTATTGACCCCTCTAATGATGTTACTGTTGATGGCTAGCTGGTTGGGTTTGTCAATGTTGCCTGAGTGGGGGATAGTGTCAAACAACTCGGCTAAGTCCAGGTGGTTGTATACATAGATGTCCCCTCATCCAGGTGACTGGTGACTGCCTCATAGATGCCCACCAGGTTTAATAGGCATGATCTCCCTATTACAGATCCAAACACTGTAGGTCAAGTGCTTTTAGATTGCCTATATCTTTGTTGATTCGGCCCATGATGAGTTGCCCCATGGCCTTACAGATATGGCTAGTCAGGCTAATAGGTCTATAGTCCCATGGTCAGTGGACACATCACCTCTGTGCAAGGGTATAACAGTGGCCAATTTCCAGTCAGCTCGGATGCAGCCAGTAGTTACACTATGATTGCAAAGAGTTTCCAGTGATGTTGGTAACCATGCCAGATACCATGTAGGATGCAGCCAGGGATGTTAGCAGGTGCAATAGATGCTGTGTTTGTCACCTTAGAGTGGCCATTTAGTACCTGCTGTTTACAGATACAAGGTATGGGACAGGTTGTAGGGATGTCATGGTGAGCATGTGGAGAGGACAAGGGAGTGCAGTTGTCACAGAACCTGCTGGCCAGCAGTTTAGCTATGTCTACAGGCTCATTATATGTGGTATCATTATGTATGAGTTTGGCAACAATGTGGGCCTTTCCTTTTATGTTACACATGTAACTACACAATGCCATGTGGTTGTCCTTTGTGCAGGAGGCTAATTTTGCCCCATACATTCTTTTGCAGGACTTCACAGTAACACTTATTTGCTTGTTTAAGCTGAGGAGGGAGTGCCACCATTTTAAGGGGGCTCTCTCCTTCCTAATGTGAGACTCAACTGTCTACCTCTTATTGTAAAATCTGCTAATGGCAGTTGTCCACCAGGCAGGTTTGCTGTGCCATGAGGAGCTTGTTTTGCCCCTGTCATGTACAGGCGAGTCAATGCAGTTGTACAGGTGCTTGTATAAAGCACTGGTGTAGAGCTCGGCACAGTTGCCTGATTCATCAGAATGAGGTGGCGCAGGCAAGCTATTTATACCATCCCATAGTTGGTTATAACCTGCTTTGTTGAACTTTATTACTTTATATGCTGCGGGGGGGGGGGGTGTTAGGTTGATACTTTCTTTGAATGAGACCAGTTTGTGGTCAAATCCAGGGTCGGCCTGTGCTATTGGACTGCCGGACTGCAGCCCCCTCAACAAAAAGAATTAAAAGCAAATTAAAAAAAAAAAGAAAAAAGAAAAAAAAAGTTTTAAAAATTTGCGGGGTTTGTGCATGCGCAGTAGTCCAGACTACTGCGAGTCAATGCGCATGCTCCAGGCAGTCCGGCAGTCCCAATAGGGGGACATGAGGAGACGTCTGTGCACTTTAAAGTGCACAGACTCACTGGGAAAACACATCAGGGCCGGACTGCTAGTGTTGCAGTCAGGAATTGCTGCAGTAGTCTCGTCGGGAAGGGGTTTGGATCTCGGGAATCTCACAGGTCTTGGATTATTGCACGGGCAGCATTTGGGATATTATGGACAGCCGGGACAGGTAAGTGTGTTTGAAAGTATAGTGCTTTTTACTATATGAAGTTTGTGTTTGAAAGTATGGTGCTTTATGCTATGTTTACTGAGTTATGTGTGTGTGTGAAAATGCCCCAGGTGCTCATGGTGGTGTGGTAGGGAATACCTCAGGCTTGAACCCTGTACCCTGTATGCAGGTGTTAAAGACTTGAGTTCCCTACCCACCACCATTTGTAAAAAAATTGCAGATTTGTGCCTCATATTTGATCTGATCTGTTCCTCATAATATCTGTTGTTTGTAAATGTTGCAATGCTTGTAGTAGTAGCATTGTTGCCTCACAACTGCAGGTTCTCAGGTTTGATTCTTGGCTGGGGTTCCTTCTTTGTGGGGTCTGTTATCTTCTCCCTGTGTTTGTGTGGGCTTGCTTTTATTTGATGGTGCAGTGGTAGCATTGTTGCCTCACAGCTGTAAGTTCTCAGGTTTGATTCTTGGCTGGGGTTCCTTCTTTGTGGGGTCTGTTATCTTCTCCCTGTGTTTGTGTGGGTTTGCTTTTGTGTCCTCCCATGTTACAAAAACATGTCTGCATTATTTCTTCCTGGGCCTCTGCTGAAAATTGTTTTTTTGTTCCAAGTCAGACTGTCCTGATTAACAAATGTTAAATAAAATTGACAGGCATTTGAATTTCAGACTTCAGGTTTCTGAATGTTTAATTTCTTACATATTTGATGGTGCAGTGGCAGTATTGTTGCCTCATAGCTACAGGATTTGTGGTTTGATTCTTGGCTGGGGTGCCTTCTTTGTGAAGTCTGCATCTTATCTCTGTGTTTGTGTGGATTTGCTCTGGTGTCCTGCCATTTTACAAAGACGTGTCTACAGTATTTCTCCCTGGGCCTCTGCTGAAAATTGTTTTTGTTCCATCAGAAGTAAAATTGACAGGCATTTGAATTTCAGACTTCATAGTCTTCAGAAAATACATGGTAAAACAACTTTTTATTCTAGCAATAATATATAGTAACACAACCTTTTATTATCGCAATTTTTTAAGTTTATAAGATGACTATTTGAAATGTTTCCTTATTTTTGGGACTGTAATACCCTGTTAGTGGCTTTGTCCAGGTTTTTTGTGCTAAGGTTGACAGCTATAGCAAGAACTGAATTCACTGAATATGTTTGAGGGCTGTATTCCCTCATTACTGGATTTGTCCAGGTGTTTTGTGCTAAGAGGTTGACAGCTATGGTGAGAATTGAATTCATTAAATGATAGCCATTTAAGTTTCAGTCTTCCTCTCATTCACAAAACAGCTGATTTGGTGTAGTGGTATGTTGCTCTTGACTGTTTTGCACAGGGACCTTGTCTGTAAAATGTACGGTTGTAACACAGCATTTTTCTTTCACAAAGCAGGTGATTTGGCATAGTGGTATGTTGTTCTGACTCTTTTGCACAGGGACTTTGGCAGTAAAATGTATGGTGGTAACACAGCATTTTATTCTAGCAGCTTTCCAAGATTATACAAGCAATGTTTGACCCACCCCAATAAATTTGGCTTTTTCCAGACTTCTTGTGCTGCGAAGTTGAGATGCAGTTGAGTATTGAGTAGATTTTACAAGGAGCTGAGAGCTGCAGGGAAAGAGAAGTTTGGTGCTAATAGCACAACAGGCTGTGTACTTGCTTTTGATGCAGAAGGTTGTCGGTTCTACTCCCATAAGGGGTGAATGCTGCCATACTGAAAATTAAGATACTAATTATGAGCCTGTTATCAGTTTGCCATCCATTTCCTATTGCAATATTACTAGCTTATTTTTAATGTAATTTAGGCAATTTATTCCTCAGGGGTATCAGACACTTTATTGTTTGATGAAACCATGAAATATAAAGGTGACTGCTAGCAGCAACCTCTTCATTACAGATTTATTTAACGTGGAATTATTTAGATGACTTTTTTACTACTTCAGAGATTGTGCATATTTACTGATAATGGTGGACTGTAGAATTGTGCATATTTACTGATAATAGTGGACTGTAGAAGTTTGAGTAGACTTTTATGATGGAAATGTTCTGAATTGGGCAGTTTTGTTTCATTGTTTACTGGAAAAATGTTCAAAGCAATAGGAAGGTGTATCAAAGAGCACATGTATGTTTCATATGCAAGGGGCCTATGATTTGAAAACAGCCCAAAATTAATTTTTATCTGTCACAGGTAAAATGTATTTTCTTTGAATGTGGGTTTTAATGTTGTTTCAATGAGAGTTTCAAGGGCAGAGAAGTTTTAATGCCAAGTTTGTTTAGCAGATGTCTTAGTGTTTGTGCTGTAAAATGCAAAATAAAACTTTCAAATGAAGTTCAAATCATCATAGAAGTAAATCAGTATGCACATTAGTGTTTATGGTAAATGGAGTGAAATAGCAAAGTAATGAATCAATGGAATGGCTGCAGGGGGAGGCTCAATTCGACCATGGTTTTGTGAGGCAGAAGGGCAGCAGACAGACAGCCCCAGCTGAACTATACCTCCCAACTGTCCAGATTTTCAAAGAATGAAGAGGTTTTTTTGCTTCTTATTTTTGGTTTGCTCCTCATAAAATTTGTGGTTTTCTGGCAAATCATTTAGGAATCAAGTCATTAAATAATGACACACTAGTTTCAGACTTCATAACCTACAGAAAAATGCATGCTAAAGTAAGACCTGTTCTATCAACTGTCCCAGTTTATACAAGAGCAATTTTTAGTACTGTTTATATGTTCCCCCAATATATTTGGCCTTGTCCAGATTTATTACATTAACAGGTTGAGAGGTACATGCAAATTGCTTTATAGAATTAGGCATAGCCAAACCTCTCAACTGTCCCTGAATTTGGCTCAAAATGTTGCTCTTCCCCTAATAATCCCTCTGCAAAATAGCAATTTTGGAAGAAAACATGGAGGGTTTACAATTAAGAAATAACTGTAATAATCAGAGTTATAGATTACTTTTATTTCAGAAATGCATGTAGACTCTTATTTTGTCAGCTGCTCAAGTTAGCATTACTATTGTACTAATATTAAAGTGTCCCTTCTTTGACAGGTTCCCAGCTGTATTGTGTGGCTATTTTATATTGTTGCATCACATTTTTGGTTCATTTTTCATAAAATTGTGCTTTTTTGGCAAATTAGTGGTAAATCATTAAAGACTGAAGTTAGAAAATAATGACAGGCTTTTGAGTTTCAGATTTCATATCCTTCAAAAAATTCATAGTAATGCAAGACCTATTCTATTATTTTTCTAAGTTTATAAGAACAATATTTAAAAATTGTCCTTATTTTTGGGCCTTTGTCCCACTTCTATGTATGGCTTTTCCCAGATTTCTTGCCCTGAGGGTGAGAGGTATGACAAATGTGTTAAGGCCAATCACCGTCAGCCAGAGACATTTCAAATTGTGACATACTTGTTGCACCCCACTCCCCCATGTAGTGAATCTAGATGTGTCCAAGCAAAGCAAGGATCAGTTATGCAGTGTAAATGTGCAGCGTATTCCCCCATACAAGGTAGACACAAGTACTACAGTGGCTTTTCATCTGTTCGATTTTGCAGAATGGTCTGGCTTCTGTCATTTTTGTACTGTTGATTTATGCTTATTACTCAAAGTGCCTGTTGCTCTGTGTTTTAAGTAGCAATGCTTTAATGACCATCAAGTAAGCTTGTCTGAGATCATAACATGCAAGTAAGCTTTAATAAGCATACTGTTGAGTCTAGATGTGTCCAAGCAAAGCAATGATCAGTTATGCAGTGTAAATGTGCAGCGTATTCCCCCATACAAGGTAGACACAAATACTACAGTGGCTTTTCATCTGTTCGATTTTGCAGAATGGTCTGGTTTCTGTCATTTTTGTACTGTTGATTTATGCTTATTACTCTAAGTACCTGTTGCTCTGTGTTTTAAGTAGCAATGCTTTAATGACCATCAAGTAAGCTTGTCTGAGATCATAACATGCAAGTAAGCTTTAATAAGCATACTGTTAAAGAATTGCCAACATTGAAGCCTTTCTGTTGTTGCCATGCAGAGAATACTTAACTAGATAATGTATAAACATTGGATATTGAAATGCATATGACAGTATTTGTAGTAAAGGACAGGATTACATTATTTTAAGAAGCTCATTACACTTGTTGGAGACTTCTAGTGATCTTTGAGGGATTTACCAGTAATCTAAACAGAATGCCATTCATGTGTGGTCCATAACCTGTACAGTAATAATTTAAGCAATGTATCTTGAGCTTGTTTCTTGTTTGCTTTTCATTTTTACTTTGATCGTGTTTTCCCCATGAAACAAGTAGATAGTTGTGTCAGGCAGCAGGTCTGTTTTGGATAAGAAACATTTTTACAAGTGGGGGCATCAGAGAGATTGCTGCTTTCAGCATGTTACTTGGTGCTTTAATAAAGCTGAATATAAATTATAATTAGAACTGCAGTGCAAGGTGCTTTAATTAAAACTGCAGTGCAAGGAGAAGTAGTTTGAGTTGAGTGCTCTTTGTTTTTCTTATACTTGATTTTGACTGGCATTCCCGTAATGTATTTAAAAAGTAATTCATTTTTTCATGCCTCACAACATTTTTGCTACCATCTAGATATTAAGTAAGCTGTCATGCAGCCAAGGCATTTAAATATTTTTATTCTTTTACACTTCATTTGTCTTGATTGGACTCTCATAATGAGGGTTTGGCACCCAGGGCAGCATATTTAATTAAAGTTAGTTTTTGTGGTTTTGAGCATAGCTCCTCCCCTTTCTAGTTGGCCCACCTCTTCCTATTGACCCCACCCATTCAGCTATCCCCTGCAGCCCCCCTTTGATTTGAAGTCACCAGCCGCCACTGGTCAAATCTTACCAGGGAGGACCTCAGAGTGGAGGATGCACAGTGGTCACTCATATTGGTAAGCACCCAATCCAGTATGTTGTCTCCCCTTGTGTGGATGTCAACCCACTGGTCTAGGGCATTGTAGTTAAGGAAGTTGACTAACCTCTGGGCAAGTGAGTTTGAACATGAATAATCTACCCAGTTGGTGGGTAGTTAAAGTCAACCAAAACCATCTTGTTTTGATGTATCTTGATAGATTCATGTAGATCCATTTAAGCACAATGAGTGTTCTGATTCATAGAGTTGTAGCTGGCAATGCCTTGATTAGGTGCCATACAAGCAGTCAATGGCACCTGCAGTTTCTCCAGGGAATTGTACTGTCTAACCAACCTGGATGTGTATCTATTCTTAATGAATATGGATACACCATCTCCATTACTTTGCATGCCTTAAGTTTGAGATCTAAATGTGTGGAAGGAGGTGTAACCTGGTATGGCTGTGGTGCTCTCCATGGCCTTGACTCAGGTATCTGTGACTGCACAAATGTCTGCATCTTCCAAGATGGGAACACACAACCACAGTCCCCAGACGAAACCAGGAAACACACCACAGGAATTCTCCTCAATAAATTAAAATAAACCAAACATGAGCATAGCTGTGGCTACAATTCTTTGTTCCACATCACATTCTGGTGCCTCGGCTTAAAACAGCCTTCAAAGGAATAACTTCATTACATTCAGTAGCCATTTTATATCCCCCTAATTACAGTGCTAATTAGTTAAATACATTCACTTCACTTTTATACTGTTGTTACATATTTCTTTATACATTTCCATTGTAAAATTTCTTTATATAATAAATGTAAATAACGTATTACTTTTTCCATTTCACTATTTTCCATTGAATGTCCTATGCTAATGGTGCCCACTAATATTTAAGTTATATTCCACTAACAATGATTAAATGTGCCACTAGACTTTTCCTACTTACTTTTATTTATTGTGACATTTTCTATTTTTCCTTACCTATTCATCTATACATTAAATCTTGTAAGTCCCAGTTTACTTTCAAATTCAACCCTCTAGGATATAAAGTACCTAGATTGATAATAATTTTTGTCTCCAGTTTTACCAATTTACCTTTGAATGCTTCACTTCCTATGTTATCACCCCCTCCACCAAAAGGATGTGCCAATACACTGAAGGAAAAACTATCAACATTTCCCACATGTGACGTCCAAAAATGCTCAACAATCGGACTTTCCATTTTTTTGTTTCTTATATCACCTAGATGTTCCAATATTCTCAATTTTACCTTTCTTTTTGTTTGCCCCACATACCATTTTATGGGTGTGCATCCACATCCAATGATGTAGACTACACCACATGAATTGCATTTAAATTCACTCTTAATCCAAAACTTCTTGCCATTTATCATCCAACCATCTGCATTTTTAATCTTACTACATATTTTCCAACATGGGGACAGCTTCCACTGAGTGGAGTTTAGTGGTGACAATCCTAGCATTTAGCAGCATAACTGTGATGTTGTTTGTAGATGGGGTTTTCTCATTGAAAAGTTTTTCCTTGTGATACCGCCCAAAAGGCACTCTATGGGGCTGGCAACAGCTTTGGCCAGTTGCTAAAATCCCAGAGGTGACAGATGAAGACCATCTCTGGCAAAGCGCTGAGGTCTTTTGAGCAAGTAATCCCAGGGTGACAGATAGTGGATCCCCTTACATTGACACCACACACTACTACAAATATTTATGTCAATCATTTTCCATTTGTATGGAGCCATCATCCTAGGTGATGGTAAAATGCAGCCCAAGGCCAAGGGAATGCCTGCCTGAGACACATAGTCTATCAGCCCAGTCATGTCTCTGCATACACTCCAAAGAGGTATGTCTCAAGTCATACATACCAACAGGAACTATGACATAGTTATAACAGTACCTGATGTTGACAGACTTGAGTGCATGTGTGATATGGTATATCCTAGCATCTCACAGAAAGCAGACCATGACCTTTCCCATATGTAGCCTGGTGAGAGGAACATCAATGTGTCTCATGATGTAATCACCTATGAGTAATATGTTTGAGTTTGTGTTTTGCCTTAGGTGTTTCATCCGTCAGACAGTGGTGCCTGAGTTATTATGTGTACTGTGCTTTGCAGAGGTATGATTATGTGTAGCAAGCTTGCGTTTGGGTTTCTGTGGTGTCTGGTGCTTACTTATGTGTCTGATAAAGACCTCCACACATGTAGGCATGTGTGATGTGGGTTTGGGTGGGGTAGGATGTGCTCCTTCTAGGCATTTACTTCTCTGCAGTCATGGCCACTGTCATTGGACTCTGACTGGCTAAATTTGCAGAAAATTGCAAATTAAGACCTGTCATTGAATCCCACACTGACTCAGCAGTTACCCAGGATGGGCTGACACAGACATTCGATCATTGTCAGAGCCATGGATTAACAGTAAATGCCAAGGAATGCACAATACTACTTGGGAAGACATCCACCCCTGGTAACTAACATATTGATCGCACACCTCCAACAGTTGACCCAGTAGTCAGGGACGTACAGACATATAAATAGTGATCTAGCCTCTGACTGTAATGGGTTGGTAATATTTGGGGATGCATTTTATGTTACATAAACTATAAACAAAAATACGGTATGTAAATCCAAGACAGTCATTGTTCCACTGTATTCGGCATTCATCACACCTACCATTGAGTGTAATGCCACCTTTGGCATGGAACTAACCAGGCATATCTAACAAATGTCACATGCACAGAGGTTCCACAGTAAACCAATACACAGTGTACATAGCATGCCCTATGCAGAAAGTGGCAAGCCTGTAACTGTGTATTCTGTCTCCGACATGCTTTCGAGTGGGGATGTATGCCTGACATGCAGGGAGGTGTCAGACCCCACTGTGTACCTCCTGCATATCCAAGAAAGGACTAGCATGATAATTGCCTCTCCTACACACCTACACCTTGACTGTGGTATAAACAGGACATGCTGGGCAGACAGATATGTAGCTCAGACTTTACTCAATATGTAACAGGCTCCCAATGCATGTGAAGCATAGTTCTGCCCTAATGCAAAGCATATGCAAGTTACACGACAGGATGGGCAACCTGCCAATTATAACTGCTTTAGGACAAATGTCTGTAATGGATAAAGGGAAACTGTGGATGGTTCACCTTGCACGCTCTAGCTTGTCCATGTTTCAGCTCCCAAAACCCTGTTTATACTTATCAAGAGTATCAGACCTTGTCAGAGTTTAGGCATGCAAGGCTAGGATGAAAGGCACCCTTGTTTTTGTTAGCCTATTATACACATATGAACCCATGGAGCCATGCAACTATACTGTTTTACCTTTCTGATGACAGTTTTCTTGTGTGCTGTCATTCCATCCTGTGCTCTGACATTGATGGGTTTATTGTAGATGTGAACCCATAGGTGTGTCCTACACAATGCTGAAAGTGAAATGTAAACAGTGCCATGAGACACCTTTCATTGTGTGACTACACAGCTATTACAACAGCATCCAACGTAATGTACACAACATAATGTGGTTTACACATTACAAATGGCAACATTTAAACTGTGTGACTGACTAGTATAAGTAGCATGTCAAAGGCAACAATGGATGAAATGAATACATATTAATTTAGTCACCCTGAGCATCAGACATGTAGCTTCATTTCCCTGCATCGATGACACTGATGACAGGGATGTGGCACAGGTGTCATCACTTGCACAGGGTGTTGCATGGGGTTGCAGAAGGCCTAGGCTGACCCAATAGGTTGGCAATTGTGTGTGTGAGGCAGAATGGGGAGCAGGCAAGATGAACCATGTAAATGTGGCATGTGTGTCTGTAGGTGACCTGAGAGTGACAGTGGTGTGTGAGTGTCTGCATGAACACAGCCAAGCTCAGTGCTAGTCCTACGTAAATGTATGTTGAACAAGTTTGAGCCATGCATGGTAGAGCTGATAGTTCATCATCTCCACCCCTGAACATGAGAATTGGCTCTGCCAGGAGTTGCACTGGCACCTCCATGCCCAAGGTCAAATGCTGAGCTGCTACCTGAGGGTGACTGCTGTCTGCTGTGACTGTGTCCTCTATGGAACTGCCCAGGACCATGAGCCCATGGCCTGCCACATTCTGCTGTGGACAGCACACTTCCTTCTGGAGAGCTGGATATACTGCCACTATGGGAGCATGATTGTGCATGGCCAAGTGGACTCTCAGCAGATGTAGTTTGCTGGCCTATTCCCACGAGTCCAATGCTGAACTCCAACCAGACGTTCCATCACAGACAATGTGCATTCCAAGGCCAATAGTGTGCGATCTACCTCAGACCAATGTCTTTCCACTGCATCAGTCAACCGATCCAGGGTATCAGCAACACAGTGGAGGCAGTCATGGATATCAAACTGTGCTGCATCCATAACTCTGAGCATTTGTGGAGTTCCTTTTAGAATGTGCTTATGCCTCCATGAAGGCCCTAAACATATGCCGAGTGACACGTGATGAGATGCCTGCAACAGGTGGTGGAGGGACATCAGGCCTCCTAAGAGCACCCCTATCGATCCACCTGTGTGAAACCTTGCCAATTATTTGCTTATGGCTAGTGTATAAACTCACTGCAGCCACAGTAGCCACACTTCCCTGTTCAATGTCCCCACCCTCTGACTGTCCAATATCTGTGGCCTCAGGGGACTGGGTATGCATAGGCATACTGACTGTGTACAGTGATAATGAGGGCGGAAGAAGGATGTAAACCTCTGTGACAGATTAAGCCCGTGCAACCCCAGCTGTACCTCACTTTGGCCACCATCATTTTCAGAGTCTGAAGAGGCATTGACTTCAGGTTATGAAGGGGACAACGAGCAACCTCCTAGGTCACCTGTGATATAAAGGGGAAAACATCACATTAATACCTGCATTACTATGCTCTGCAGTACTATCAATATATGTTAAGTTGTATACACTTTGACATTCTGCAGAACTCTACACAGTTTATAGGTATGGCCATCTGAAAAGTCCTGTCAGCACTTTGAAATCAATCTCTGTGGTCACACCTACAAGGCCTAGGTATGGCCACAGTGTGTACAGTCAGAACATATCTCCACATTTTTCAGTCATGCAGACAGTATATGTATCCAGCTAGCAGGCCTGGGATGACATCTTAGTTAAAACCTTGAAGTAAATTTACATCTGTCACAAAAATGTTTTCTGCTTACCAGTGGCAGGGGCATGGCCTCTTCCTATTCCTGATGGCCCTGAAAAACAAATGAGGGAGAGGTAATGTAAACAGCACCACATGTTACAGTAGGGTCTATATTAGAAGCATGAAAATGCTTCTGAGAGAATACGGAAACAGCGACACATATTCATCGAATTGCATTTAAGCAATTCGATGAATATGTCACAGGGCAAGGAGATAGTTGGCCAACTTCACAGAGTTGCCCTTTCCTTCCCTATAGTGTAATCTCAGAGTTGGTATATTTAGTTGGGGGGTGTGGGTGGCAGAGCCCCCCACATTGGGGAGTGTAGGGGGATGAAGCCCTCCACCTGTTTATGCTGTTAAATAATTTATTTTTAGCAAACGGCTGCATACGTTTTTTCCCTAGGGAAAAATTCGATTACGTGGCCGTTCGCTATTTTCAGGTTTCATGCAAAATGTGTAGACTTTTATGTAGTCACACATATGCACTTTCAGTCTTATAATATAGACCCATTACAGTATAACACTGGTAGTACGTCCAAATATCACCCAGTTACAGTAACTGCTATGATAACAAGGATGTGGATCACAATCTCTGCATGAGATTAAAACTGCTGGTAACCTACTTCTCCCACCCCATAAAACACCTGACACCCATGTAAAACTATGTACAGCCTGACACGGTAAATGCTACAGTATTCCAGTGCTGATTCAAGTAAACACACCTGGATGCTCTTCTTAAGTGGAATTGGCGGCACCCACATCCATGACATATGGTGTGATGGAAGCCTGGGAGCTGTCCTCAGTTGCAAGGTTTGCCAGGAATTCCTCAGTGGCTGTCACAGGTTGTTCTGCTGCAACCCCACCACCAGTGATCTGACAATCCCTGGCCACATCCATTACCCTTCTTCATGCCGATTTACACTCTGAGCTCTGATAATTACCCTGCAGCAGCCAGAGTTCATAATTCTTAACCAGGAACTTAACAAAAACTCTGAACTCCTGCACTCCCCACTTCTGTGCATGAAAGCACACTCCTTCACCAACAACACCAGGCATATCAACAGACAAGTTAAGATTCCAAGAAATGATGTGAAATTCCCCTATTGACCTTTAAATAGGCTGCATTCCCAGTCTTGCACGTCATGCTGTAACTTTCAAAAAAGCACCACACTGCTTAACATCATGAAAACTTGCACAAACCATGTTTAAGCAGAGCTCAGTAATGTGCAAATGGCAATAGACCATTGACCATGTGTAAGCACTAATTAGTACTGTGCAACTTTTTTCCAAATGTAACAATTTTTTTAATTTTAAACTAAATCGATGTTTCAGTCACCTGGCTCATTTTCATAGCAATAAATGTAAAACGTATAACTGAGCAGGACTGAAACCTGGGACCTACTGCCCTGTAGGTCTTGTTTCAACCTATGTAGACACTAGGATAGTAAAAGGAACTGCTATATCTTCACATATGCTACAAAGATGCATGTAAGCATAGCGCAGCTTTGCTGCAGAAGTTTGCACTTTGCTGAACGCTGCAGAACTACAACAATTGAATACATCTGGTTTCTATTTTTAGATATCTACTGTATATGTAAGCACAGCTAAGCATAACTAAGCAACATGCTGCATTGTGCAAACAAGCACATGGAAAAAATATTAATTAAAATTGAATACATCCAGTTTCTATTTTTAGATATCTAGTAGATGTCTACTGTATATGTGAGCAACACTAAGTGTAGCCGTGCAACGGGCTGAACTGTGCAAACAAGCACAAAAAATTAAATTGCAATTTCATGCAATAATATATGTTGTTCACCTTTTGGTCCAGATTAATGGGCCAAAGGTATTGTGCTGTTCTTACCAACTGTCCAGAAGTTTTCTGGACAGTCCACAAGTACAGCACAACTTCTACAGTGCTGCTTACACAGATTCAAAATCTGTGTTACTGTGCTCTCTCTTGGCAGTACACCATAATTAATATGTATGGCATGCTGCCGAGGAGGAACCGTGGCTGTGTACATGGGTATATTTTAAGAGCCTGCACAGATTTTATTGAATCCTGGGGTTAAAGCTAACAAACTAGGAGATCCCCAGAAAAAAACTGCAAAGGTAAATGCTTGCAATGATATATAAATCTTGTCTAGGAATAGTACATACCTTCCTGCCCCTGCAGAAATGATAGTTACTAAATGTGTTACATTAGTTTGGGCTGAAAATAAAGGCAGATGTTGCTAGAGGCATATATTATACAGCTGGGGGTCTGGAAGAAGAAGAAATCAAAGCACATAGATAAAACCCACAAAGAGATACAGAAACAGGGAGTACATGCAAAATCCATACAAAAGGAATCACAGCCAAAAACTCGACCAGAAGACCAAGTGCTGTTAGATGGCAACAGAACTGGATCATGGTCAAATGGGGTCCTAGGCAGGGGAAATAACTATCCCCTACCCCTCCAGCCATTCTGGTGTTCCATTACTTGTCTTTCTCCTCCAAGCTGCAGCAAACTTCTCAGTCCTTGAAACTCACATTCCTTGAGAAATGCCCTGAAACTCACATTCCTTGAAAATGTATCCCTGTAGTTTTGAAGACTTGAAATAAAATGTAAGAACCAATAAAATACAAAATTACCTATTTCGGCACATTTCAGTAAACTTTGATACCTAAGTCAGCAGTCTGGTAGTTTATGTAGAGGATTAAGGTGGTTGTCTCCTGTAGCCAAGTTACCAAGTTTGAGCCTGACAAAGCTAATTAACAAATCTGCCATCCCTAACCAAAGCATTGCACACACACACACACACACACACACACACACACACACACACACACACACACACACACACACACACACACACACACACACACACACACACACACACATATATGGGTCTACTTCATTTGATCGAAAGACCATTTGACCTAAACCCATTTGATTGAAATTTAATTTGACTGAAAACCAGTATTCAAGGCAAATAACAGGAATTTGTCCCCCTCCCCAATGTTGTGCAACCCTGGAGTTGGTATATATAGTTAGGGGGAGGGTGTGCGGGGGTGCAGCCCCCCACATTGGGGGTGTGTTTCCTTTAACAGAAGAAAATAACACAAAAAGTACAGATTTTAAATGAAAATAGGTGGAGGGCTTTGCCCCCCACCACCACCACCCCCCACAACCCCCTAACTATATATATGCCAACTCCAGGGTCGCACAACATTGGGGAGGGGGACAAATTCCTGTTATTTGCCTTGCAGTTTGGTTTTCAGTCAAATTAAATTTCGATCAAATGGGTTTAGGTCAAATGGTCTTTCGATCAAATGAAGTAGACCCATAGATATATATATATAGATATATATATATATTTGAACAGTAGATTGCTTTAGAAAAACATCAGTTAGCTGGTCCTAACACAATGCTAATTAAAGTTGAGAGTCATTTATCAACCTCTAAGGTGAAAGTAACTAACAGATAAAGCTTATATACACGATGTCACTGAAGCCAATAGCAGGTAGTCTCTGTTCTCAACTTTGATCCACAGAACACATCCAGAAGACAGCACAAGCTCCAACTGTCTGACTGAAGTGAGAAACTGCACTTTAAACTTAGACAAAAGAGACCCATTTAGTTGAAGACATTGTGGATGAGTGCCGTGGATTGCTACAATGCTAAGAAATGTTCTGTTACTAAAACATTTTAGACAAACCTACCTTTCTGCATTAGGTAAGGACGTCTTCTGTTGGCTAAGAATTTATTTTAAGTCCAGATAATTTAATCTAAAGTAGATAATAAAATGTCAGTCCCAATAAGGTACCATACCTGTTGGTAGGAAGTAAGCTCTGCAAATGTATGTGTACAAGAAGAAATTTCACTTTCCAAGGCTCTGCTGCATTTTGACAGAATAGAAATTGCTTGTTCTGCACAGCTTGGTATATTTTACACTTTTGTTCCATCTTTAATGAAAAATAGCAGGTTTTATACAGTTTTTTTTCATTTGACATCTGTGCTGCATCATTAATGAAAAGCATATGCCCTTTTATATAGCTTTTTACACCATTATTGAATCATAGTAAAGATTGTCTTTGAACTGATGGAGAGCTAATAACAATAAAAAATTGCACTCTGCAGCCTGGAAAAGATCTGCAATGTACTGAGTGATGTATAGAGCTGTGTCTTACTGCATGCAAATTAATATGTACTAGTTATTATTTAGGGTGTATTGGGTATTCACTACCCTGCCATGATATCTGCACCAAGTCTTGATGAGTACGTGTAACACTGTTTCACTTTACTTTCTTTGTATCAGAAGTTGTTTATTGCACCATAGGTATCCATGGTCTGAGGGAATTTTTTAGAAAATACATCATACGTCTTATTATATGCTTGTTGGCTAGCATTAAGATCTGCAACAGATCTCAGAATTTACTGGCATGTCTTTGATTCTTCTGTTTGAGAATCCCATGTATTAAGCCTTGAAGTTTACTTGATGTATCAGCAAGAGATGGGCATGTAATTGTGGCTTTAGACAGTACGATTGTAAGGAAACATCTACAAAAACATATTTATAACTGTTATGGGGACTATTTTATTGGATGCACTGGCTTCAAAATTCATCTTCACTCTAAGTTCATCTATATACCCTACACAGAACTTCAGTGATCACCATTAGTCCCGGAAAGGCTATGTTAATTTAGCCTATGTGAGTGCTTAATAGATTATTGTGCTGCCTATTAGGTGCATTTCAATGTACTTGATAAGAATCTCTACATTAGAACACTTATTTATCATTAGGATTGCTATGATATTATTATGGAACACCAGCCATTGTAACCTATGAACCCAGAAGGCAAGTATTCTGCAGGATCTGACAGATATGTTTTTCTTGCTGCTGCTGTTGGATACCTGGCTATGTTCCATTTTAGCCTACAACATGTACAGTTTTGTCTTGATATGCATGATAAACTCAGCTACCATGTTCTGATTAGACTCTTCTGAAACTGTTGATATGGCCTAGTGGTTGTAATGTATATATTATAAATGGTCAAGGTATTCTGACTAGAGGTGTGTCAGCTAGGTATGTTGTTTGTGACATAATATCTCATATTTCTGAGCGAGTATCCCAACACAGTACCCTATATCTTAAAATGCTGTTATTCTCCCTGTCTTTATGCTGTCACAAGAAAGATCCTAGTGGATAAGCTGGTCTATGCAGTCTATGTTGCACATATCATGGAAGAGTTAGGTTTTGTTTCTTGGCCTCCTAACTGCCATGTGTGCTTATCTCTGTAGGTGTGTCTCTGTACTGCTGATTTGACTTATCCCATTTGTGAAGAGTGGCATGAATATATTCAAAGAATTAAATTGATCTTTGCCATCTTTGCCATGCTTATCAAATACTAGTTAATGTAGCATTCTTTTATGGTAACAGATATAAAACAGGTCAACTGGCTACACAACAGATGAGTGTCATAGTTCAGTCAATATTTGTCATTCATTCTGACCATGCGTGTCTCCTAGATGAAGAAGTATCTGTGGAGTATGCCTCAGGTGCAATACCTTCCTCTTCTTCTCCCACCTGAATCTTACTGTCAAAGGAGAAATATACTTTAAAAATGATCAAAACATGGTAGGTTCAGGTTAAGGCACTTTAATCTTGCAGCAAGGAGAGAAAAACGTGCTATTACAGAGTCTGTCTAAACAGAAACAGGAAATACTTTCATTTTTATACACTTTCTAATAAGACATTGCCTACCAAGCTGACGTAGCAAATTACAAGTCTTTTCATCATCACTTATTGACCATTAGTCTCATGATTTTCTGCTGATTTATCAATTTTTGTGAGAAACTTCCTAAAGAAAACAATGTGGCCTTGGTTACCACCGGTTAGATACATGTTATGTTACCATTCAAGGTACTATGGCTAATTCAAGCACAAAGCTAGCAGTTCATTTCTCTAATAATCCTATCTACATGATCTCTAAGTTGCTGCAGCTGTACATGTTCTCATACTTCGAACAGAGCTGATTGTTTAGAATCATTACATTTACAGAATATAGCATTGTTCATTCATTTATTCCTGACCTAGCAGATAAGCACCTGCTTCTCAAGTACATTTCCAAAAGGCATAAACATGAATATTGCTGTGCTAGCAATTACTAGGTCAGAGGGTATCTTGCAAGTTTCAGAAAGCCCACTGCAGTTTTAAAAAGCATCTTTTCAGTCTCATATGAAACTCAATTTATATATAAGACAGTGCATATAAAATAGAATGAAAAACGTGTTAACTCATTTAGCGTCTAATCAGCATTAAGCATACACACATTAATACATATTTTTCTAACATTTCCCCCCTGTTAGTACTTTTTAATTCTATTTTCAAAAAGAATAAACAGTTTGCTTCTTTTCCTAACCTCTTCCAACCAGGATTTGCAATTAAGAAAGTCATTCAGTTTAAACTTTATGAAAGTGTTTCACATTCCAGCAGCTCTTCAAATTCAGTACTCTGATACATAGTCTTAGAAACTGATATGTCTATAAATTCTTTGATTAATTTCTTCATGCAGGGGATTCCACAACAAACACAAACTCCTATTAGGAGTAATCCCACCCCAATGGCAATCAAGATGTTCATTAGGATGGAACCCCACCCCCAAACAAATTCTGGAAAAAGTCCGTCAGAGGGTTTGGGCCTGGTTCGGTCATGGCCGACACTTGCTGAATTACCTCAAGATGGTCATTAATCTCGTGCTGATGATCTGGTATAAACGCACAGCATTCTTCTTTGATTAAAGCGCACGTCCCACCCCTCGCCACTAGGGTGAAGTCAAGAGCCATTCGGTTCTGGAGCACTACAGTTCTCATTGCATTCAGTTCATCAGTTATCAGTTCAAGAGCAGAAAAAGTTGCATTACACATCACTTCAAGAAGGTTAGACAGTTTTCACAGCTCCCAAATCGATTTAACTGCGCCATATGCAGGCAATATGCCTGCCCATGATATGACAGCATCACTCAAGTCCATGTGCGTAAGTTTGGTACCCACACTATGATGGTCTTTCCAGCCCGCCTCAATCTGTCCCACTGGATTTTCAGGTTTTTTAACAGTTTTTTTGGTCACATCTCGGGTATTTCGAATATTTCCCTGAGGCAAGACTGTAGTGTGTCGTATGGCCGGGACCAGGTATCCCAAAAAACAACTGCCGGACCCATTCTCGGGTAACCATTTATATGCTTTTTTACCTCACACAAAATAACAGTCCTCTACTTTAGTGGTTACTTTGTTACGAAATGACTGCTCTGCATGAAACATTTTCCTATCTATTACAGATAACTGTTTAAAAAGTACAGGATTACGTTGTACCTGGTCAAGAGTCTTATGCATAGATTTAAGAAATGAGTTATAATCTGTACTACAAGATCCACCTAGATTGTTTGCTTTTGTATAACATTTATATTGTACAGTCACATTACACTTGCTCCAACCCACTTGTATGGTATCATTCTTATAAAAACATACAATTCCTTTTTGTGTCACAGGCAAATACAGTGCTACCTTATCATATGCTTTAATAGCTACTGTGTCAAAAAACAGATTTTCCCAGGTCTCATTGACCCCTAGGGGGATAGCAGTCATTAATAACCCCCCGTATGCTGTTGGTATGGCTGTGCAGATCCAGCAGTTCGAAACATTAAAAGTCTCAGCATACACACGTGTAATTGCCTGATAAGTGTTAAAGTTTGGGTGCCAGTCTATGTTTGGCCCATCACGTTTAATCAGTTCAACTTTTGTGGCAGGAAAAAGGAAAGGCCACAACAAAAAGAACAATGTAATTAACATAGCTATCAAAATGATCATGCAAGTTTTTTGAGGTTGTTCAATGTCTCTATTCACTCTATACCTGGCCATTTTGTTCTCGTTGTGCAACAGTAACAAGGTTTTAGTCCAGTTCAAAGTTCTTAACCAGTTACAGTGTGTCAAATGAATCCAGGATGCTTGCTCCGCGATCTTGACTGCAGTGGGTGTCAACAGTAGTACCTGGTATGGCCCTTCCCACTTTGGAGAACTCCAGTTCTTTTTCTTCACAATCTTCACCCAGACCCAGGTGCCTGGGGCTACTGCTGCTTCCGATTTCGGTTGCTCTTTATCTGAAACAGAATTTAACTGCAAAAGTTTGTTATTCAAAAATCGCCTCATATACCCTGCAAGTGAACTGTCAGCCTCCTGCTCTGCAGACATGAGAGGTTTCCACTGAGGTGTATAATATGCCCTCCTGAACAAAACTTCAAAAGGAGTTAATCCCTTTGCATTTGGAACAGTTCTCATGCTCAACAGTGCACCCAGTTCTTTTGTGTCTCACTAATCAATTTCCTAAGTTTATTCTTCAGCACCCCATTGTGCCTCTCTACTAATCCTGCAGATTGGGGTGGTATGCACAGTGGTTTTTCAACGATATCCCGAAATAGCGATTAAGTTGTTGTATTGTTTGGTTTACGAAATGTGTACCATTGTCACTATAAATCTTTTCCGGTATGCCAAATCTAGGTATAATTTCTTTAACAAGGACCTTTACAACAGTAGCTGCATCTGGATTTTTAGTTGGAAAAGCTTCCACCCATTTGGAAAACATATCTATAATGACAAGACAGTACTTTTTATTTTCGCATTTGTTCAGTTCTATTAAATCCATACAAATAGTATGAAATGGATACGGTGGTGTAGGGAAACGCCCTTGCTTAGGTTTCAATGCCCCTTGTGCATGATCTTTTTAGTCTCATATGAAACTCAATTTATATATAAAACAGTGCATACAAAATAGAATGAAAAACGTGTTAACTCAGTTAGCTTCTAATTAGCATTAAGCATACACACATTAATACATATTTTTCTAACACTTACTGCATTAAATCTTTGTGTCTTACACAACACTTGCTAATTACAGACCTTCATTTCATAAGATTAAAATGGGAGTGCTTTGATAAAGCCATTTTCCAAACCATGCCTCAAAAATGATAATCCCCTGTATTCAGCAAGCTCTGCATGGAATGCAGGAGTAGTGCAAGAGCTGTTGCATGCAATATGGCTGACGAGCGAGCCAGGAACGAGCATCCAGGATGTGCACGAGTGCTCCTACACTATTCCTGCACAGACACCACTGATATATGCTAATTACC
This sequence comes from Protopterus annectens, assembly GCF_019279795.1. NCBI lineage: Eukaryota > Metazoa > Chordata > Ceratodontiformes > Protopteridae > Protopterus > Protopterus annectens. The sequence continues at coordinate 511,596,496 of NC_056736.1, forward strand.
TCATTTGCTGGTGAAAAAACATGCAAATGAGATGAATTAGTGATCTAGGAAGCAGGCAGGCATCTGTGCAGGAATATTGTAACCTGCAGAAATGTATTTGGTTACTAACCGAATACATTTCTGCAAATTACAAAATGGAGGCATGACAGCTAGAAAAAAAGCATGTGTTCAATGTAGTAGGCATACCGATGGCCAAATATATGGCCATTGGCATGAAAAATAGTTGCAATTTTGTAAAAAACAAATTAATTTTTTTGGCCGATCTTGGCTGTTTAAGCATAGGGCAGCAGTGCACAAATGGGATCACCATGAAAATAAGAAAAAAAGGAGGAAATAAGCTTTTATACCCAAATCAGCATTTTGCCATAATAGTCAATGGCATGCATAAGACAACAATACCAGGAAATAGTGGTTGCTAAGGGGGAAGGCTCAGTGTGAGTGTGGTAACTATGAATTAGCATTCTGGTTTATGCAAATGAGGGGACTGATACTGAATCACAGATTTTCTCTCAGTGTTAGCTTACACCCATTTGTGTAGGCACAGAAACACCATTGTATTAGTGTAAGAGGTGGATGACCTCATAAGGGGGTGTATAATGCACATTGTAAGCTTTTTGGACTTCTGTGGCCCATGTTTGCCCTTAGCTAAGCAAAGCTAAGGAAGGGGGTGTGTCTCACATTGTTGAGCAATGTTTTCCCTGCTTAAATGGATGTGTGCGCCATGCACTGGGTAGAAAAAACAGGAAATAGCAGCACTCTTCACATCTGAGCATGGGGTATGCATGGCGTGCCACGAGGCTCAAGCAGGAAGGCAATGGGAAGGAAAACAGCAGTAGGAAGGCAATCAAGGAGAACTAGCATAGCTGGCAGGTGAAATGTATCAGAATCAGCCAATTACACAGGCAGCAACCCAGCACACTACTATAAACTATGCAAACATGTTTCAGTCTGCTTTTTCCCACAAACTCTACACCAATGGTGCACACAGATGGGGGCATTTTACCTAACAAAACTAAGTAAATGTTAGGGGCTGCTGTCACTCTCATACATCAATATGTGCAAGAGGCTGAGGGTGGTGAGGATGTGAATGCTGACGACCATCCCACAGTGAGGAGGAGGAGAAGAGGGTACAGACCCAGGGTAACCTACCAGGGGCTACATGAGCTGGAGATAGTGGCGCACTATAGAGTGGACAGGGGACATTCTACAGCAAATTATTGAGCTGTGCTGGCCCCACCTCACACATAGAACCAACAGAGGGGAACTCATCCCAGTGGATACCAAGATTCATAGATTCATAGGTTCATAGGTAGGTACAAGGTTATTGGCCCTAGGACCTATACAAGCCTAGCCAAAAAGATACCCCGGCTTTCGCCACCCAAGAAAATTATTTTCCTGTGCCCCTGTCAAGCAGAACCACAGAAGTATATGTTAGTACTAGGCTAATTGGCCTTGTGGGCCATTTTAAGCCTAGCCAATTAACCCACATGAGAATCAAACCCTACACCTTGTGTTTGCCAGGTAAACACCTTAACCATTATGCCATCCTCCCACCATAAAATGATTTACCACTAAGCCATAGCAGATATCCCTGGAGTGAATTTTCTATTACCCATCCAATCATCAAGACTTTTCTTGAAGAGTGCTAATGAGGAGCTCTGTTTGACATAGATAGGTAGTCTGTTCCAGAGTATGAGAAGTCACTGGGACAGGAATCTAACCCTCCAGCATGTTCTGTTTATTGTGGTGACAAGATTTAGGTCCCTAGAGCGTGTAGCTCAGAGGGATTGGCATTTTTTTAAGTGGAGCATGTCCAACAGCTCTGGGTTTGACATAGCTTTGTATGTTAGGTAGAGATCGCCTCTGAGTAGGCGATATGTGACGGAGTAAAGCTGGAGTTTTTTTAGATGGTCTGCATAAGGCATCTGTTGGAGGCCAGTAATCCTCTTTTTGAGGTATTTTTCTGGCCTTTCCAGTTGTTGTAGATGTCTTGTGAGGTACATACCAAAAGGGGCGCTGTACTATATAATGGGTCTAATGAGTGATAAGTAGAGGGGAACAATGACCTCTTTTTTTCTGGATGAGAAACCTTTTGTGATGAGGTATGCCATGTAGAAGGATTTCCTGACAACTGTGGCAATGTGATTATCAAAGGAGAGACTACTGTCCACCTGTGTCCCAAGGTCTCTTATCACACTTTCGGTGTTAAGTAGACTACCGCCTATGTGGTAGTTCATGGGTATAGAGTTTTTACCAAAGGAGATGACAATGCACTTTTTAGCATTGAGCTTGAGACCATGGCTTTGACACCAGGCATCTGTCCCAGTGAGGCCCTTTTGTAGGATGTCCACATTGTTAGGAGTTTCGATTATGGCTCCTAGTTTGCAGTCATCTGCAAATTTAGTTAGCCAAAGACCTTATGTGTTAGCCTGTACTTTAGAGAAGTAGATACCAAACAGGAGAGGATCCAGAACTGAACCCTGTGGTACTCCACTTGTCACTGGTCTGAAGTCTGATTTGGACTCCGCTACTTTCACAGTGTGGATTCTGTCAGTAAGCCAGTTGGCAACCCATCTTGTGACATAGAGATTTATACCTAGTTTAGTGAGTTTATCTCTAATTCCAGAGTGGGGGATGGTGTTGAATGCCATGGCGAGATCTAGATAGGCTGTGTGAACCACCTTACCCTCATCTATGGCTTTGGTGACTACTTCAAAGAAGTCTATCAGGTTTAGGAGACATGATCTGCCTTTTACAAACCCAAACTGTGTGGGGTCCAGAGTTTTGAGATCTCCAAAATCTTTGTTTATGAGTTCCATTATTACGTTCCATGGCCTTGCAGACCAGGCTGGTCAGGCTAATGGGGCGGTAGTTCATGGAGTCTGTTGTGCCCCCCCCCCCCTTTGTGGAGTGGGATAACCGTTGCAGTGTGCCATTCAATGGGCACAAAGCCTGAGGTGAGGCTATGATTGAACATGGTACTTAGGTGGGGTGCCAGTTCATTCTGTAGTTCATGTAGAAGGCAGCCTGGGATGTTGTCAGGTCCCATGGATGCTGTGTTCTTGGCTTTGGACAGTGAGGTTTTTACCTGTGCAGCCGTGATTATAGGAACTTTGCATTCTTCCGGTATAAATATGGACTCTTTAGGGGGTGAGAAGGGGGTAAAGTTCACACTGAACCTATCTGCCAGGATGATGGCAATATCAGTTGGGTCTGTATATTTAGTGTCATTGTGCTGTAACTCAGAGCAGATCTGAGTGTTGCCATTGAGATTCTTGACACAGCTATAGAATGCTTTGTGGTTGCCTTTAGAATCAATGGCAATTTTGTTTTCATAACTAGCTTTGAAGGATTTCATGAGGGATCTCAGCTTCTTACTGAGGCTGACCAGGGAGTTCCTCCAGTCGTGGGATTTTACTCTTTTTTGCAACAGTTTCTTTCTTCTGTTGTAGAGTTTGTTTATGGCAGAAGACCACCAGATTGGCTTCCTTTTCTTGGAGGATAGCATCTTGGTTCTGTTAGGGATAGCACGATCCATGCACTCGTGTAAGTGATTATAAAGTGCATTTGTGTAGGATTTAGCAGTCGTACCTCTATTGTCCATCTGCATGGGTGTCATGAAGTTTGCCACTTCTGTTTTAAGAAGCGTGAAGTTGGCTTTGGAGAAATTTTTTTACTGTTGTTTTCCTAATGGGGGTGGGAGTGGGATGTGGATATCTAGGGTGATTAGCTTGTGGTCAGATCTGACCAAAGAGGAGCTGACCTCTGGTGTGGAACACCAGTCACTTATGCTGGTGATGACCAGGTCTAGGATATTGCTGCCCCTGGTGGGGGTGTGAATAAGTTGATCCAAGGTGTTGGAATTGATGATTTCCAGAAAACGATGAGCAAAAGAGTTGGTACATAGGTTCATAGAGTAGTACTAAGCTAACTGCCCTTGCGAGCCATTTTTAGGCCTAGCCAATTATCCCTTGTGAGACTCAAACCCTGCACCTTGTGTTTGTAAGGCAAACACCTTAACCATTAGGCCACTCTCCATGAGTAGCTTTCCCAGTTAATGGTAGGGTAGTTGAAATCGCCTATTATTAGAGTGTTGAGTTGTACCTTAATATTTTCCAGTGTATCAAGAAAAGAGGAGTGGAAATCCTGGGGCATGGTGGGGGGTCTGTAGCCAACTACAATCTGGATTGCGGTTTTGCCCAGAGTTAGTTGAACTTGGATAATCTCGGATGCATTATGCTGAGCAACTAGCTTGGAGGTGTGGATATCCTTAATGAATATGGACACGCCTCCACCTTTAGTGTTTCAATCCGGGTTTGGTGGATGAAAGGTGTGGTATGAATTATAGCCTGGTAATGCAGGGATGCTCTCTGGAGCTTTGAACCAGGTCTCTGTCACTGCACAGATGTCAGTGTTCTCCATTTTAAGGAGTGCCTCGAGTGAGTGCATTTTGAGGTTTAGACTTCTAGCACTGAGTAGCATTACCCACAGATTTTGCTTGCTTGTACCTGTTATGGTGGTGAATTTGTTATTTGAACCTTGCCCAAAAAAGGCACTATAGGGGTGGCAACAGCCTTTGCCGGTATCCAGAATCCCACGGGCAACAGGTGCAGGCCATCTCTGGCAAAGCAGTGTGGTCTTTTGATCATGTCATCCCAGGCAGACAGATACTGGATTCCCTTAGAATGACACCAGAAGCTTAGCCAATTGTTAAAGTCAATCATTTTGTCCTTGTACTGTGGTATCATTCTGGGTGATGGCAGGATGCTACTCAGGGCTAGGGTCATACCTGCTTGGGCTACAAGATCGGAGAACTCCTCCATGCCTCTTTTCATGTAGTCCATGGAGGTATGTCTCAGGTCATTCACACCAACATCGACAATGACAGAGTCATATTTGTACTTGTTGTGGAGTGACCTGAGTGCATGCGTTATGTGGCACATCCTGGCACCTGACAGGCAGTTGACAGTAACTTTTTCCTTGTTTATCTTGGTGAGTGGAACATCAGTGTGCCTGACTATAGAGTCACCTATGACTAGAATGTTGGGTACGTTATGCCTTATGGGCTGTAGTTGAGTGGCACACTGAGTATGTGGGCTATGTGTCATTTGGGTTGTGTTGGGGGTGGAGGTTGCTTGCATTTCTGCTTTGGAAGTCTTGGTTGTTTGGGCAGATTTTTACTGAGAGCCTTCGTGAATGTAAGTGTGTGTTTTGTGCTTCTGTGTGTGTGTTTTGGTGGTGTAGGTTTTGAGGGACTATGTGATGAGTGTGGTGCGGTGCAAGTGTTTAACTTCTCCTCTTGACTGTCTAGTCCAGTCTTCGGTGAAGAAAGCTTTGCTTCCAGTTTGGCTATATAGGTGCATCTCTCACAGGTCATAGTGTTGGGTGGTAGGAGGAGAGGGTTGTCTGTGTGCATGAGGCAATTGCTGCATTGTCCCAAGATGCCCAGATTCATCAGGTAGACAGGAGAAAACACCGGGAGCTGACCTTTAGACATGCCTGAATAGGTGCTTATTTATTAAGTACTAAAAACTGTTTTCCTCTAGACAAGTGAAGAAAGTTGTGTACTGTAGTAATTTGTAACTTATTTAGTGCTTAAAATGAGTTCTTAACAAGTGCTGAGCTCAAAAACAGATTTGAGTGCTAAAACTGAAAAGCTGGCAAGTTTCAAGGGAAAATTTGAAGAAAAGACTTTATGGCGCCAGGAATAGTTTAACCCTAGTTAAGTGGGGGGGGGGGGCTCAGGAGCTCACAAACAGTCCTGGACACAGCAAATCCATATCTGGACAACACCTGCCACAGGAAAGGGGGGCAGCAAGTTTAGAATTTTTTTTCAGTTAAAGTGGAAATGGAGAAAGCTTGAACAGAAGTTAATTCAACAATAAGAATCTGAGTGGGTTGGCCTTCACAAATGTTCTCTGCTAGATTGAATGAACTAATGATACTAGACTGGGAGGAGTGTCACAGGTCAAATATACAGTATGGGTGGGCAACTGCAAAGCCACCAAGTATAAGAAGACCACAACACTAGAGAGGGTGGGTGGGAACATTATAGTTCCTAGCTGTAGCCACTAAATGAAAGTTTTAAACAGATCAAGGAGCAAGCAGACTCTAGAGAATGTTTTTAATTGTGAAGAGACAATTATAGTAATGGGTGGTAGGAGGAGAGGGTTTTCTATTACAGTTCCTAGCTGTCGAACACAGAAACCTCAAAAAATCAAAAATGCACAGAAAAGCTCAGATAGAGCACTCACAAACAGAAAATACAACTGTCAGTATGAAAAAGCAGTTTACAGTTAAGTAATTCAGTAAACATGCAATTAGAGTAATGAAACAGTATCTAGCAATGAAAAATACAGTTAAAACAGTATAAAACAATACATAAATGCAGTGAAACAATAAAAAAGCTTTGTGACAGTGCAAATGTAGTAGATCAACTGTATAGCACAATTATAAGCATTTCAGAAGTGCAGTTCAGTGAAATAAGTCTAAGAAATAACTTATCCTGCTCTTGAAATCTTAAGGAATTTCAACTTAGTTTCAATAATGCAATACAAGGTGTCATTCCCTGGGTCCCTATCATGTGTAGGCTTAAGAATACTAACCACAGGTACTTTCCAAAGGCAACTGGGAATATCATGGGGATTTCACAGGCATCAGCATCCAGGGTACTCCAACAGTTCCTGGATGCCATGTCAGCACATGCCAGTGAGCACATACATTTCCTCAAAACCTGTGAGGCATTGGCCAGCAATATGCATCTCTTCCACCAAATAGCAGAATACCCTGAGGTAGTGGGTGCTATAGACTGCACACACATACACATCAAAGCACCACCCGGTGAGTGAGGTAGGGTCTACATAAACCACAAGGGCTTCCCTTCCATCAACTGTCAGGTCATGTGGGATGCCCAGGGCATTATCATGAATGTGTGTGCTGGCAGCCCTGGAAGCTATCACGACTCCCACTTCTGGCATTTGTCACAGCTGTACTGGGCATTTGATAGTGGGGACATCCCATATGGCTGATGACACCTCTCAGAAATGCACACACACCTGAACAAGATCTCCATAATGAGGCACACACACAACCAGTATCATTATAGAGCATGCTTATGGGATGCTCAAGTCACGGTTCTGCTGCCTGGACATATCCGGTGGAGCCTTGCAGTACTCTCCACCTACATGTACACAAATGTCCATAGTATGTGCCATGCTATACAATATGATCCTGCAGAAACAGCTGCAGCAGGAACAGCACAGGGCAAGGCCACAAAAACCCCCACCATTGCCAAGGCCATCACAGGCACAGAGTGACTCAGAGGAGGAACTACCTGAGCCTATCCATGTAGGCAAAAGGAGGTGTGCCCAGTATGCCCAGGCCTTGGCAAAGAGGCAACGCATAGCACATATACTGACATGGTAGGGACCCAGGGAATGACACCTCTCTCTGACTTGCACATACATTAAAAGGGATGACAAACATGACACTACCTGTGCTTTACCATGTATAGGAAGTGTACTGCGTGCATCTGACATAGTCAGCCCTCCAGCACCATCTTCAATATTGGCCCAGCTACAAGGTAAGTCACTCTTCCTATCAATTACTGAATGGAGTAGAATGTTCTGATAGTTGTATCTATGGTATGGGCGCGAGATGCAAGGGAATTGGGTGGCTGAATGGGATGACAGCATATAGTGGACACCTATATGGGCAGCATGAAGTCTATAACAAATACTGGTGTTAACATATTAGGCAGTACTAGACAAGCAGTACATGTCATGGCCCAAATAACTGTGGGTGTCCATAGGACACACACATGCATGTTAGTGAGGCTCACATATCCACCACCAGCCTCAACCAGCAGGACAGGTGTAGATGACCATAAAGAAAGGCTGGGCTAAGCCCTCCAAATGAGGGCAATGGTGAACAGCCCCCCTCCAGACCTACACAGACAGACTACAGCATGTCTGGCAGTTGTATGTTAATTCTGAAGGGTAAGAAGTCTGAAACTGAAAAGTAGGTCAATAAAACCTAAGATCTGTACTCTACTAATATGCCTCTAGTCTGCATGATAGGTCAGAATACAACATGAAATGGAAGCTAGCAGAGTACCTGAAATACCAATACAGTCATAGCAAATGTTTAAAGTTGTCAGGTGTGCCCCCCCCAATCCTATGTAGAAATGCAGTAACATGTAAGTGTAAGGAGTAATATCAGTGGAGCACCAATTGCCCAAGCTGGCCCAATCTACAGGATAGCTTGTTGCATGTTGTCAAATAAATTGTTAAAATCAGACTGTAAAAATCATTAGGCTTTTCAAAATGACAGTCAATAACACAGGATGCTCAGGTTCAAACAATGTTTCTTTACTAATGTACATTAGGAGGCAAAAAACTATACAAAACAAGTATAGAGTTTTGACTGGCTCTATACAGGAAATACCATCAACTATATACCATTTGCAATCAGCTTTTGCCCACCTTACTAACGTGGTCAGTCACAGGGCATTTACATCACTATAGTCCACAATATTTAATTCATAAGAAGATGCTAAGGTAATGCTTTTTAAAAACTTTCCCATGAGAATAACACAGCCTTGCAAGGCACCTGGTCAATTACAATGTCTTCCTGTAAATGCTGCTTCTTCCAAGGTTTTAGATGAGTTCAAATACAATAGTCAGTTCATCTCTTAATACATTCCTTTGTCTCTCTGGTAAGCAGCTGCACTCTGTCTTTGATAATGTTCACAAGGCCATCCTTCTCGGTGGAAGGAAGAAAGATATACATGCATACATATTTATTTCTCTCTAACTCAGCAGATAATAATTGCTGAAAGACATAAGCCTGCTGAGCTGGCTACTGCCAGGGTCAGAGGTTAACCACACTGCAGCTAAGTTTCAAGCAATTACATGCAAGATCATTTCTACTGCCATATTGTTAAATAGAATCAAATGCATTACATATTATACTGTTTCTAAACTTTGCACTACATATATGTTTAAGTACATATTTTTCTAACAGTTTATATATGTTTAAGTACATATTTTCTAACAGTTTATATATGTTTAAGTACATATTTTTCTAACAGTTTATATATGTTTAAGTACATATTTTTCTAACATTCTCCCTCCTTTTAATGCTTTTTATTCTATTCAGAAACATAAACAACATTATTTCATTCCCTAGTCTCTTCCTCTCTGGAACTTTCAACTAGGCAAGTCATTTGTTTTATATTTCAGAAAGAATTTCATTTGGTATCAACAGATTCAACTCCAGGTCTTGATACATAGTCTCGGTTACAGATACATCAACGAAATCCCTAACTAATCTTTTCACACAAGGTATCCCGCAACAAACACATGCTCCCAATATGAGCAAAACTACACAAATGGCTATCAAAATATTCATTAGGATTGAACCCCACCCCCCAAAAAGATTCTGGAAAAAGTTCGTCAGTGGGTTTGGGCCTGGTTCCGCCATTGCTGATACTTGCTGAATTACCTCTAGGTGGTCATTGATCTCGTGCTCATTATCTGGGATATACGCACAGCATTCTTCTTTGATAAGTGCGCACGTACCACCTCTCGCCGCTAGGGTGAAGTCAAGAGCCATTCGGTTTTGTAGTACAACAGTTCTCATTGCATTCAGTTCATCAGTCGAGAGCAGAAAAAGTCGCATTGCTCATTACTTCGAGAAGTTTCGACAATTTTCTCAGTTCCCAGATCGATTTGACTGCTCCATAGGCTGGGATTATTCCAGCCCAGGATATAACACTGTCACTCAAGTCCATATGAGTCAATTTTTCTTTATCTTTTACGGATGAATGATCTTTCCAATCAGCTTCAATTTTACCCACTGGATTAGCAGGTTTCTTGACTGAGTTCCCAGTTCTCTGAGCTATATCTCTTACATTCCGTATCTTACCCAGAGGCAATTCTGCAGTATGTCTTATTGCTGGAACCAGATAACCCAAAAAACAACTGCCGGACCAATTCTCAGGTAACCACTTATATGCTTTTTTCCCACAAGCAAAATAACAATTTTCTACTTTAGTACTGATGCGGGTTAACTCTGAATGAAACATTTTCCTGTCTATAACAGACAACTGTTTATACAATTCAGGATTTTTCTGTACATCCTTCAATGTTGTTTTCATTAAGCTTAAATACGAATCATAATTCGTGCTACAACTAATACTCTGATCTTTTGCTTTTATATAACACTTATAAGACACAGTTATATTACAATTACTCCAACCAACTTGGAGCGTATCATTTTTGTAAAAACAAACAATTCCCTTTTGTGTAACAGGTAAGTACAGTGCCACTTTGTCCTGTGATCTCACAGAACCTGTATCAAAAAGTAGATTCTCCCAAGTCTCATTTATCCCCAAGGGGACAGCGGACATCAAAAGTCCTCCATATGCTGTAGGTATGGCTGTACAAACCCAACAATTTGAAATGTTCATAGTCTCTACATACACACGTTTCATAGCTAGGTATGTGTTAAAGTTTGGATGCCAATCTGTGGCCAGTCCATCACGTTTCGTTATTTTTATCTGTGTAGTTATTTGCAGAAAAACCCCCAGCAAAAGAAAAGTCACCACCAACATGGTTAATAAGTGTATGATCAGTAGGACAGTAAACCAATGTCTTTGGGGTTGCTTTGTACTTTTATACACTCTGCCCCTGGTCATTCTGTTTCTGTGATATATCAGCTACAAAATGTTTGTCTAACTGGAAATTCTTTACCGGCTTGCAGTGGGTCAGGTGAACCCAGGACGACCTCTCTGCAACCTTTACTGCAGTAGGCGTTGCCAACAGTACTTGGTACGGACCTTCCCACTTAGGACTTGTCCAGTTTTTCTTCTTGATGACTTTTATCCACACCCAGGATCCTGGGGCTAGCACTGCATCCGCCGTCTGTTCTTTATCTGAAAAGAGTTTAACTGCAAAACAGTCTTATTGATTAACAATCTCTTCATATAACTGGCTAATGAGCCATCGACCTCCAGCTCTGCAGGCATAAGAGCTTTCCACTGTGGCACATAATATGCCCTTCCAAATACTACTTCAAAGGGGGTCAAGCCCTTTACATTTGGAACTGTTCTCATGCTCAGCAATGCTAGAGGTAAACAGCAAATCCAATTCTTCTGAGTCTCACTCATCAACTTCCTTAACTTGTTTTTCAAAATCCCATTGTACCTCTCCACCAGTCCTGCTGATTGTGGGTGGTAAGCACAGTGATTCCTCAAGGAAATCCCAAAAAATCTCCCAAGTTGCTGAATTGTCTGATTGACAAAATGTGTCCCATTGTCACTATAGATTCTTTCCGGTATGCCAAATCTAGGAATTATTTCCTTTACTAGGGCCTTTGCCACTGTTGCTGCATCCGATTCCTGGTTGGAAAAGCTTCTACCCATTTTGAAAACATATCTATGATCACTAAACAGTATTTCTTTCCTTCACATTTATTCAACTCTATGAAGTCCATACAAATAGTATGGAACGGATATGGTGGTGTAGGGAAACTCCCTTGCTTCGGTTTGAATGCTCCCTGTGCATGATGTTTACTGCAAATATGACATGCTGCACAAAATTTTTGTGTGTAGTTCATAAATCCGTATGTCTGGAATATTCTGTTAACTAACTGTACCATCCCCCCTGTTGAGACATGGCTCTGCCCATGGCTCAACAAAGCCGCATATCTAAATAAATTAGATGGCAATATCGGCTTTCTCTCTTTGGAGATGTACAAACCGTCTTCAAGGATTGCTCCTCATCTTACCCACTTCTGTTTTTCTGCTTTTGTTGTTAATGTTTGCATTGTTTTTAACATTTCTAAATCTAAAATCTCAGAAGGTTGTAATTCCTCATTCAAAAGTAAAGTTTCTGAGTCTGAGGCTGCTTGCTTCGCAGCTGCATCAGCTCATGCATTACCTTTTGAAATCTTATCCTATTGCTTTGTATGAGCTGCACATTTACAAATAGCTACTTTAGTAGGTAACTGAATGGAATCCAATAAATTCAAGATTAGTTGCGCATGATTAATCGGTTTACCAGTGGATGTTATCATTCCCCTATTCTTCCACTGTTGCGCAAAAACATGCACTGTGGAGAAAGCATACTGACTATCAGTATATATGTTCACACATCTGTCTTTTGCTAGAGTGCAAGCTCGTGTTAAAGCTATCAATTCTGCTGCTTGAGCAGACAAGTTAGGCTGCAGGGGTTAGGCTTCTACAATCCCAACATCAGTAACTACTGCATAACCTACTAGGTTCTTTCCTGTAGGACCCTTCCTACATGATCCGTCCACATAAAATGTCACCTCTGCATCAGCTAAGGGTATATCAGTAAGATCCTGTCTGGGTAAAGTTATTTGCTCCATTTCCTGTAGGCAACTATGTGGTGTGCCATCCACAGGAGTCGGAAGTAACGTTGATGGATTTAATGTCGTACAACGTTCAATCACCATATGAGGTTGACTCAGCAGTATGGTCATACAAGAAAGATGTCTAGCCGGAGACAAAAATGCAATTTTCTCTTGCAGTAAAATTATCGCAACTGCATGAGGCACCCTCAAAGTGAGAGGGTGGAATAATACCATTGAGGCCGAAGCCTGTACTGCCATGGCAGCTGCAACAACTGCCTGTACACAATGTGGCAACGACCGTGCCACTGGGTCCAACTGTGATGAATAGTAAGCTATGGGGCGTTGCTTACTTCCATGCTGTTGCGTCAAGACTGACGTCATATATCCCTGCTTACAATCCACAGTCTGAAAAAATCTCTTATGGTAATTCGGGAGCCCCAAAACTAACGATGAAGCTATCAATCGTTTTAGCCTGCAGAAGGCTGCTTCTGCCACTGGAGTCCAATGTAATATATCTTGTGCTGCCATAGGTGTTTTAAATATTAAATCAGCCAATGGAGCCGACTCCAAAGCATAGTTTGGTATCCAACTTCGACAAAAATTAGTTGTCCCCAGGAAGGACATCATTTCCTTCTTGGTAGTTGGCTTAGGTGCTTGTAAAATTGCTGCCTTTCTATCTTCATCTAATGTTCTACCCCCCTTGGATATCACATATCCCAGGTACTTGACCTGTGTTTTCCAAAGTTGCAATTTATGCTTGTTTACTTTAGGTCCCTGTTCTGCTAAAAACCTCAATAATGCTATCGTATCTTCCCTACATTGCTGCTGAGTAGGGGCCGCAAGCAGGATGTCATCCACATAAAGTAGAACTTGACTGCCCCCTGGTGGAGTAAAGCCCGCCAGGTTGCTAGCCATCTCCTGTGCGAATATTGTTGGACTTTCACAGTATCCCTGTGGTAGTCGAGTATAGGTGTATCTGTTACCCTGAAATGTAAAAGCAAACCAATACTGACTATCTGGATGTATAGGTATTGAAAAGAAAGCATTGCTTATATCTACCACGGTAAAATACTTCTGTTGTGGCTTTAAATCATTCAACAAGGTGTGCGGATCTGGCACCGTAGGTGCCCTAGGTATTATTGCATCATTTACAGCTTATAAATCCTGTACCATCCGCCATTCCCCATTTGCTTTCCTAACAGGAAATAGAGGGGTATTACATGGTGAATCCAAAGATTCTACCAGTACTCCTTTCTTAAGTAATGCTGCTATTATAGGCTTAATTCCCTGCTCTGCATCTTTTCTCAAAGGGTATTGTTTCTTTTGTGGTCTAAATGCTGACTTCGGTGTGATAGTTACTGGACCTGCTGTCGAATAAGCCCTACATCTGATATCCTGTTGACCAAAGAGTGCTTGGTATATCACACAAAGCTTTTTCTTCTTCTTCTAGTAAGAACATCAATCAGCTGTCCTCACTTTGTTGTAAGTGTACAGCTGGACATGCTTGCGTTAACCAATTCAGTTTTTGCTTTTGTATTCCTTGTTCTGACAACTCTAAGTCAGTTTGTCTTTCCCATCTTGTCACTTTTTCACCTAGGTCTACCCATCTGGCATTCTTATGTTTGGTTAAACTGACATGCGGTAGCCAGTTGGACTTATACAGTCCCATGAATTCCTGAGGTAATGAACAACTCACCACACTATTACCCTCAGTATCCCAGTACAGGGTTCGTAATACTAACCTATTTGCAGGATTTTTGAACAATTTTTTCTCATATTCCTTATCAGGTCCTGGTGTGCTACAATAGTACAGAGTACAATGTAACAAATGCTGTTGATCGATGTGAAGGGAGGGTACCTTACTGATGGCTACGTTCATCAGTTCTTCGTCACTGCCCTGGACCAGTCGTAACTAGGTCCTGGCTGTACCAATAGTAGGCTTCACCCTCGATCGCATCACAAAAGTATCCATTTGTCTTTGTGCCTCCATACCCTTCATGGTAGGAACTACTGCTATGCCAAAAAGCTGCATAAGGTCTCTTCCCAGTAAATTCACTGGACATTTGGCAGAAAGTGCTATCTTACTTCTCTGGGTCATACCTGAAACAGGGTCAGTTATTGCTATATCATGGGAAAGTGGTTCCCTGTATAGCTGTCCGTTTGCTGCTTCCACTAATATGTAATCAGGTGATTCAGAGTGTTCCGGTAACTTTGAAGGATGTATCAAAGTCCGCGATGCTCCTGAATCACACAAAAATCTCACTTTCCTCCCCTCCACCAGAAGTGTAACTTCCGGTTTCGTGTCCGCCAAATAGAGCTCCAAGCTCAATAAGGCTAAATCCAAAACTTCACTTTCCTCATCATCTACTTGCACTTCCTCTATTCCTACTACTGTGTTTACATTTTCTCCCTGCCCATTACTCTGTCCTGATGACTGTTGAACGTTATGACTATCATATAGTCAATCCTCATCACTCCTATCCTTCCCTTCTGTAGTCGTTTTTTTATTCGATCTGCAATCCCTTGCTAAATGTCCCTTCTTCCCGCACTTGAAGCACTCACCTTTTCTCTTTCTTTCCTCAAAAACCTCTGAGTCTCTGTCAGAGCGCTTATTGCTCTGCGTATTTCTCCTACCCTTTTTACCTGACTGCACTACAAAGACTTCTGCTCCATCTTCAGCTGTGAAGACCTGCGTCTTCTTTTTCTTCTTACTGTTAAAGTGTCTTTCAGCATGCCTAGCATACTCCAGTAAGGCTTGTAGCCTACTCGTTCGATGATCTATCATATGCTTTGTAATAAAGCTACTGATAGGGGCAATGCAACCTTTCAAAAATGCATTTTTCAATTGTTCATATGAGCTATCGTTTTTCTGATTTTCGGGAATAGGCATACCACTATGGTTATTAAAACATTCTAATAATCTACCAAAGTACCCATCCACAGTTTCATTATCCTGTTGTATGCACTGATTAATACAGGTCCAATCTGCTCTAGGTTTCCATTTTTCAGTAATTCGGTCCGTAAGACCCTTTAACCTAGTGTCTAACTCTGCGTCACTATGTAGGAGGGGTTTAAGTTGCGCGTCACGCGCACTCCAGGTGCCACAAACCATGTGCCAGTCTGGGCCTATAATTTGTCTAATAACTTTCTCCACTTCTTCCCCATTTAAGTGGTAACTCAATCTCATACCTTGTAAATCTTGTATAAACTTTTCATGATTAATTTTCGGATGGGGAATCCCCTCTGTAGCCTTCCGGATATCTTCCGGTGTCCATGGTCTATACACTAAGAGGGTTGGGTCCTGGCCTTCCTGTCCTGCCTGAGGGTTCGGTACTTCAATTAATGGACAGATTTCCTCACTCTCTTCTAGTGAATCCCTCACTTGAGTGTCCCTAAGTGTTTTACGTGTTTGGGATCTAGTCTCAATAGGTTCTCTTATAAATGGTTGTTTAAAAGCCCCTGTTGCCTCAGGATAACATGGGGGGGGACTGGCCTGTCCTCCCGCTTCATATCCTGGGTAAAGTATCGGTGGTGGCGGAGGGGAGGCTGTCGCTACTACTGTATTATTATCTTCTTTATCTAAGAATAATGCTTTCGCATTTTTAACCTTCTGTTCCCTTCGGTTTACTTCCTCAATCCACCTGTGTGCTTGAGGAATACCCAACTGTCGCTGTTTTTTCGCCTGACCTTCTGCGTCAGATTTTAACTGTTTCAAAAGTTTCACTAATGAAATTTTGTCTAATTTACCATCAAATTCATATTTATTAACCCATTTTGCAAAATATCTCACATTATCTGCTCTCTGCAATTGCATATATTTCGCATCATCCGTCAAAGGCGGATCTCGCGATCTTTTAGTGCACTGATTTCCCATGTCTTAAAAAGACTGTTACATAACCCTTCTCTTGTACCACGTGGTATCTTCTTCCCTGTATCCACAGTAGTGTCTAGAATGACTGTTTACTTTGCTTTGTTTTTTTCCCTGATCTATGACCAAACGTACAGTACTTCAATACGTTCTCGTCCTGCTATCATAAATCTCAATAACAGTACAGTGTAACCTGGTCCCTGATCTAAAACAAAGACAAAGAGGGAAACTCTCCTTACCTGAGCCTCCCGTTTATGACTGCACGTTTTCTTCTTGGGATCCAGTTTTCCGCTTTTCAGCCACAGATCAGAAAGTGGACAGCCTCTTTACACACAACAATTCAGTCGGAGGTCTTTTCACTCAAGAAGAACCATTTGTTTGGCAGCTTCTCCTGCAGATTTATTACCACCCATGCACTCTGACCTGCAGCTTACCAAGGAATTCCGGCTTAAGAAGGACCAAAATGTCAAATAAATTGTTAAAATCAGACTGTAAAAATCATTAGGCTTTTCAAAATGACAGTCAATAACACAGGATGCTCAGGTTCAAACAATGTTTCTTTACTAATGTACATTAGGAGGCAAAAAACTATACAAAACAAGTATAGAGTTTTGACTGGCTCTATACAGGAAATACCTTCAACTATATACCATTTGCAATCAGCTTTTGCCCACCTTACTGACGTGGTCAGTCACAGGGCATTTACATCACTATAGTCCACAATATTTCATTCATAAGAAGATGCTGTGGTAATGCTTTTTAAAAACTTTCCCATGAGAATAACACAGCCTTGCAAGGCACCTGGTCAATTACAATGTCTTCCTGTAAATGCTGCTTCTTCCAAGGTTTTAGATTAGTTCAAATACAATAGTCAGTTCATCTCTTAATACGTTCCTTTGTCTCTCTGGTAAGCAGCTGCACTCTGTCTTTGATAATGTTCACAAGGCCATCCTTCTCGGTGGAAGGAAGAAAGATATACATGCATACATATTTATTTCTCTCTAACTCAGCAGATAATAATTGCTGAAAGACATAAGCCTGCTGAGCTGGCTACTGCCAGGGTCAGAGGTTAACCACACTGCAGCTAAGTTTCAAGCAATTACATGCAAGATCATTTCTACTGCCATATTGTTAAATAGAATCAAATGCATTACATATTATACTGTTTCTAAACTTTGCACTACATATATGTTTAAGTACATATTTTTCTAACAGTTTATATATGTTTAAGTACATATTTTTCTAACAGTTTATATATGTTTAAGTACATATTTTTCTAACAGTTTATATATGTTTAAGTACATATTTTTCTAACACATGTGCACAATATGCAGGGGTTTGTGTGTTAGGTTGTTGTATGTTCAATATTGTCTGGAAGTGGTCAGCATGTAGGCATGGAGGGTTTTGTCTCAGTGGCCTATGGGCAGTACTGTAGTTTACATGGACATCCTCCAACAACTGCGGTGCCAACCACAATGTTTCTCAGCAATACCATGTCAGCAGTCATCCATACTCACTGTCCATATATCAATATCTGTCACTGTCTGAAAGATGGACATGCCATGAATGTGGGCCCATACATACACACAGCACACATGTGGAAGTACCCTAGAATTGTACATACAGGTTAGCAGCACATTAGTTGTCCGAATAGTATGGAATACTGGTGTAGTCTGGCCAGTCGCTGGCAGACTACAAAAGGCACAGTTATGAAGTAATGAGAGACTGCCTATGTCCCAGCACAAGGCAGCATAAGGGGAATGTCACACCTATATCTGTGAGTCCACTGCAAGTAGCTTCCATATCACACATACACTAAGCTCACCCCACCATCAGCCACAGGTTTATCAGAGGTCATATCCTTGCTGTGGGAATGAGTACAGTTTGACCCTACTTATGCATGGGGATACCCACAGAATGCAGCATGCTGAAGATGTGTCCTATGCAGGTGTGTCCCTAGCTGTTAGGAGCACCCTGCCTGCATCCAGACCAATGGATCAATATGGACAGGAAGCATTGCCAGTAACACTTTGCACACTTACCCTGTCACCCCAGGGGAATCCACTGGCTCGCAGCCTGGGAATGTAGGAGTGACAGAATGCACTGGCCTGCTACAGATGGCCTGCGTCACTACCAAATGGCCTACAGTCCTCTGTCAAAGGCCTATGCCTCACCCGTTGTGCTAATGTATGGCATCTCATGGGGTACTAACTAACAACCTAACATAGTCAACAGACTACAAATACAAGGCCATGTTGACAAATCCCAGTAGTATGCCCCCCATGTCCTACTGCAAGAACTGTGGACAAATCCATAAATACCACTGGAATAAAGGGCCATCTATAGGGATACTTCTCAGATATCGCTCGCATAATGTTAGGAAGTGGATAGAATAACAGAGGGGGGGGTGTAGAAGCATGGACGTTATGGAGTGTGTGAAGTCTGAAACTCTGATGTGTGCCCATACTACCCCTGCCTGCAAACCCATTAATGGATGGCTACAAACCTGCTCGTAAACCACAATGTGAAGGGGAACTGACCAGATATATGAGCCCTGCATCTGGGTAACCTGGGTGAATCTGTACAGCTGAGAGGTATGGCCACAGCAGGATATGGCCATTCTGTTAAGTCAATATATGTACAAAAAGGCAATCCTCAGCCACCATACTACCAAGGTTCTGGACCATTTACACAGACCCATCAGCAAGTGTCTGTAGCTACCCCTCCAGAATGGCAAGAGTTTGCAAGAATGTATAGACTGCGGCCCACAATACTGGACTCACTTTCATTCATCTTGTATTTCCCGGTAAAATAACTGTAAGCAAATAATTATATCTGTCAGTAGTTGATGACATAATGCATCACAATGTAAAACAGTACATATGTCTAAATATCTCTGCTAACACCAACCATGCAATACAAGCAGCACAGACGATAATAGCTACAGTATACCCCTATCTTTTGCCCATTGTGAGTCCATATTGTCAACCTATCTACAGATATCCTGCAGAAACAGTTTGCTAGCTGTAGGTGTAGAACACCAAACCCTGGGCTGGAGTACAACCCTACCTGGAATGCATTCACACACTCAATACAGAAGGTCATACAGGCATGCTCCTACACTTACAGAAATGAAGTCCATGTCTGACAACACAGTAGACTATACATATCTGTCATTTGCAGATGTCCATGCACACACACCAAATTATACATCATTTATGTTTCACATGCACATTGGATAGGAATACTGACACATATCTAAGGCCAACAGACTATAATATGTCAAACATACACACACACAGATGTGGGGATGAGAGAGACAGACAATGACAGAAAGAATTACATTATGAGGCCTGTCCCACTCACTACACATCCAATTGGCCTATATCACATAATGTGCTGATGTCAGTCACTGTAGAATTCCTTTTGATAGCCCTCAGCCCAATAGTGTCTGTGGTGCTTGTGATAACAGTGTAACACAATACTACAAATAAGTATTCATGTAGCATTTGTAAACTCAGTCCTGTCAAATGTAAAGTTGTGTGTGACTGAGTGTGTGTGTGGGGGTGTTCAGAGGAATGATTTATGGCCCATTCACACACACTGCACTTCCCATTGCCCATGTTAGCAGTCCTGCTGATGTCAGTCACCTTGAAATAACCCTTTGGGCACAAGTTTCAGCCCTATAAGCTCCATGGCACTCACAATAACTGTGTGATACTGTAGTGTAGCAAACTAGTTAGGTAGGCATTCTAATCCCAGACATGGCAACTGTTAAACTGTGTGCGTGTTTGGAGATGAATGTTTTTGAGGCCATTCACACTCACTACACCTCCCATTGCTGTATTTTAGCACTCCTGCTGATGTCAGTCACCTTGAAATAACCCATTGGCCAAGTCTCAACCCATAAGCTCTGTGGCATGTGCAATAACTGTGTAATACTATAGTGGAGAAAACTAGTTTAGTAGGAATTCTAATCCTGGTCATGGCAACTGTGAAAATGTGTGTGTTTGTGTGAAAGAGTAAGTGTGTCTTTGTTGACACCTGATTTTGTGGACATACACACTTACTACAATTCCCTTATCCCTCCTTTAGCACTGCTGCTGGTGTCACTCACCTTAAAAGATACCTTTGGACAGCTCTCTAGTATATAATATCCGTGGTGTTTGCGCTAACTGTGTAATACCATAGTGTAACAAGCTAATTAAGTAGGAGTTCTAATCCTGGTCCTGGCAACTGTGAAAATGTGTCTGTTTGTGTAAAGGAGTGTGTGTGTCTTTGTTAACACCTGATTTTGTGGACATTCACACTTACTACACTTCTCTTACCCCTCCCTTAGCACAGCTGCTGGTGTCACTCACCTTCAAAGATACCTTTGGACAACTCTTTAACATGTAATCTCTGTGGCGCTTGTGATAACTGTGTAATACCATAGTGTAGCAAACTAGTTAGGTAGGAGTTCTAATCCTGGTCCTGGCAACTGTGAAAATTTGTGTCTTTGTGTGAGAAAGGGTGTGTGTCTTTGTTGACACCTGGTTTTGTGGACATTCACACATACTACGCTTCCCTTACCCCTCCTTTAGCACTGTTGCTAGTGTCACTCACCTTCAAAGATACCTTTGGACAGTTCTCCAATGTATAAGCTCTGTGGCACATCCGATAAATGTGTAACACTGTAGTAGCAATAGATAGCTAGGTAGGGGTTTGAAACACAATGCTGGCAAGAGTGTGTGTGACTGTCATCAGTATCTTGTGTGGGTGTTGGTGTGATTGTGTAGTAACAGGATCCACTGCAGATGGATTATTATTTTGAGGACTTATATGTCCCAATGTGAACATTACAAGGCCAACAGTTGTCAAACACCTTACAGGTTGGTGTAAACAATCCACAGCCATAAATTTCTAATGTCATGTGCAATGACTATGTGACAGTATGGATTAGTGAACAATATAGGCAACCCTTATAATACTCAGTGACCACTCTCCACCCATGAATCATACACAAACACGCTTGGCTCTTTCTCTCTTTCTTTCTTTCTTTCTTTCTTTCTTTCTTTCTTTCTTTCTTTCTTTCTTCCTCTCTGTCTCTCTGTCTCTCTCTCCCTCTCTGGTAGATGTAGAAAAATGCATGTGTTTTGCATAGGCAGCAACTTGACTTTTGTAGGTAATGCTGATGATCAGCTGATGGCCTGTGTACACATTGGAGTCCCCACTTGATAATTGCATGTAGAACAGCTGTGGTATCATTCCCATAGCCAATTGCATGGAAACACACTCCTATAACTAAGCACTTCATGTGAGTGCTGTCCTTTTCCTTCACTGTGAGCAGAGCTTCATGTGAGTGTCTGACAAACAGCATCACAGAGGGTAGTTGGAAATACCTCTTACAACAAACACTGTGGAGACAGGCCAACAAACTTGAGGGGGATGTTCCTGACATGGGGACAGAATGTAAGTATTGCTGTTCTACATTTAAAGTAATGTTGGTTTAACAGGGTTTGTGTGGATATGGCTGTTCTCCATGATTTAAAGTCTGGCATGACAGTGGTATGTGGTTGAGAAAACTCTCACCTGTAGGGCTATCTGCAGACTGGCCAGAGTTTGGAGTCTTAGATTTGGTGCGTTACTCACACATTTTCTGTCCTTATAAATGCAGTAGTATACTCTGTAAATGGTAACATCCATGTGTGTTACTGACTTCATATCCCTCAGAAGAGATATGTTACAACAAACCCTGTTATGCCAGCAATTTTCTCAGTTTATTACAGCAATATGTCAATATTGGCCCTGTGTTTGTGCCTCTGTCCCCCAAGTCTGTCACCCTTTGTCCATATGTCATGCAGTAAGAGGTGGATATGTACAGTGTATCATTATTTACTGACATCATTCTTGATATCAAGCCAGTGATATATCAGACTGCCAGACATGTTATGTATAGGAGGCCTTATATTTGAGGACAAAACCTGGACACTCTGTTGTAGTCTTTACAGTAGTGAGGTCTGTGTACTTATGGTGATTGTTGCCAGAGTGTCAGTATTGTGTAGCAGTGTATTGTGAATATGTTATTTGGCCTGTGTACAGACTGGGATAGATGTCAGTGTTCTTGGTCCAGTTCTAACTGACATTGCATGCTGCTTCAGTTTCTGATACCCTATCAGCTTATATGTTTGTAGGGTCAGACTGAGACATGTCCCATACCACAGTCAGGCATCAGACTACACTGTGAATTGGGTCAGTATATGTAGGATTAGTGTGTGAGTGGAAAATATGATGATGGGTTTTGTTCACACAGCCCATATACTGAACAATTAATTAGGCTTACCATTATGTGGCTGTGACTGTGTTCAGACTGGTTGTGGGTATGCATTTTCACACTGGTGTCTGTTACTCTGTGCTGTTACATGCCTGTAGTGCCTGCTATATTTGCAATTACATGTGTACTCCCCCGTAGGAAAATTAGGTTAGTATTGTGGCAGTCTGCCTATGGTTTAGACAGTGCTTGGTAACATGCCTATCAACTCAGTGTATTTACCCTAGTGTGATGTTATGTCCAGATATTTGTCAGATGTACTGTTGGCTGGCCACCATACATGTTGTGTATTTCTGATAAAGCAGTGGGAATGTCACTAACTAATGGGAAGTATGTGGGCTTAGGACCTCTGCTCCTCCAGTTAATATATGTTAGAACAGACAGGAGGGTGTGAATGCATCAACTGTGTGAGCTTATCTACTTCAGTATTTGTGATATATCTCCATTTTCATGGCTTTAAACATACCCTTTGTCAGGCTTGGTCCACATTTCTTGCACTAAGGAGTTCTGTGTATACCTCTCAACTGACCAGATTGTTTCAGACTGTCCACGTTTATTGCTCATATTTATGCTGTATTCCACAGGATCATTACTGTGATTTGTGTGATACTTCACTATGATGGTTTTATGATGTCTGTTAGTAAATGATGGTGGACATGTCAGTTTCAGAACAGCCTTCCTTCTGACACAACCCCTGTTACTGTAGCAACATTGTACATTTATAATTGCAATACTTATATTACATTCCCTTGCACTAAGAGGTTGAGAGTTATGGTGCTGCGGTATGACTCCACTATTATGGGCATATGTTATTTATATATATATATATATATATATATATATATGTGTGTGTGTGTGTGTGTGTGTGTGTGTGTGTGTGTGTGTGTGTGTGTGTGTGTGTGTGTGTGTGTGTGCATGTATAGATATATATATATATATATATATATATATATATATATATATATATACTATTTATGTGTAAACATAAGTGTTGTATATTCCTTCTCAGATGTATCTCACCATAATTATCTGATATGTGTATATTTAGATATAAAAACATGACTGATCCCACACTATTTTCACTAACAAGTAGTAACCAATTGTAGTAGTCAAAGCAGGTGTTCAATACTATTCAGTACGTGTACTGAATGATATATTTGAAAAAGCAACAGACTTTCACGCAGCTCAGATGGCTTAGTAGTTAAGTGTTGTAACCATAGTGTACAGAGTCCTGAGTTCAAGACCTGGATCAGCTAGTTAGTTTGTTGCTGGGCAGAACAAGGGCCGATGGCAACAGGGTGATTAAGGTACTTTAAAGTTGGTTTGCACAATGCTAAGTGCTGCTAATGTATGGTTAAACAAGTACGCAATTACACCATGTAAGGTTTGCTTACCAGTCTACAAATCTACTTAGCACTTACATTTAAGCAATGCCTAAACCTGCTAAGCATAGCCCAGCCCTGGTAACCAGTGATCACATTCCAGTCTGATCAAATAGCAGGGTAATGACATCTTTAATAGGTGTATTTAATTCCATATACATAACATGCTTCTATGTGCTGTCATTACAGTAGAAAGGGGTGTGAATATACTGTATGGGACACCTGAGTATACATGGGTAGTACCAAAATCTTTTCTCTTTGTTTGTGTTTCATACTTGGGTAGTAACCCAGGTTATATGCAGTCACACTTGCATGTACTGTAACATTACGTTACTACTTTTAACAGTGCGTTTTCAAGTAAGAGTTGATTGCAGATTGTAGTACTGGAACCATACACCCCTGCATGCAAAGCTGGGCTGACTATCGGTGTTCTTGGTGTTTGAGCTGTATGTTTTTATGTATCTCCTATTAGATATTGATCTGATATGTTGATATTAACTGCAGACTACTATGTTTTTAGGACATGCCATTGAGGACTGCTGTCATGTAGTAATGAGATACCTATCAGTTTCAGACGTCTATGTTTCAAAACATGTATCCTAATGCATAACCTGTTGGCTATCTACTTTCTGTCTGTCCTCTGTACAGATGTGCAGATGTCAGGTGTTTATCTTGGCTGCTTACAGGCAATCTCTGATTGACTGACACTGACATGTCTGCCCAGCTGTGTTATGAATGCCACAGCTGGGAAACCCCACAATGTATGCACCACATGCCATGGATACCTAAACCAGACTACCACAATGAACAGAACATGTTTGGGTACAGATCCCTAATCCAGACACTGGCCTTGTTATGCAACATATGTTGCATACATGTCAATTGGAGCATCTCGCTGGCCCTCTTCAAGAGAAAACTAGATGAGTGGATGTTGAATGTAACTGTTACCCTGGGGATCACTCAAGTGGCATCACTTATCTATCGTTGGCCTGCTGACAAATGTCAGGTGGCATGATACCAGTGTACTCACATGCCCTACTCTCCTCATCTCTCCATGGATGTTAGCCTGGTACACACCTAGAAACACCTGCACCTATGGACCTCAGTACTGACAAATGTGTCTGTGTGCATTAAAGAGTATAACAGTGTTTGCGTGTTTGTAAACTTGTAGTTGAAAATACTCTGAGGGCCTTCTCACCCACTACACTCCCCATTGCTATACTTAGAAAGGGCTGCTGCTGTAATTCACATTAAATGTACATTGTGACACTCTTCACCCTATGGGCTACCTGGAGCTTGCAATACAAGCATAACACTGTTCTATAAATGGGTAGATAGACGTGGATTACCCTCTGAGTCCTAGAAAATGTGAGTATGTATGTGTGTGTATGTGTGTGCAATTGTGTATGATTGTGCATATTTGTAGGAAACAGCATTCTGAGATCACATTCTCCAAATGCACTAAACCATGCCATACATTATAAGGGATGGTGATGTTGCTGACATTAGGAGAGCCATTGCAAAACCCTCACCCTACTATCCCTGTGGCATGTACAATAAATGCATATCCCTGTAGTAGCAATAATTAGATAGACAAGGGTTTGTATTGCAGTCCTGGTAAATGTGTGGTTGTGAGTATGTCAGAGCATTATCATGGGTTTCAGTGAGTACAATATCCAATGTGGGGTGAGGGTGCTGGGTATACTGTCTTTACACCATGGCACCCCCAGTACATGTCCCAAGGTCCACTGTATGAGGACTACTGTCACCATCAACCATACAGTTAACTGATGACAGTCTTCAGCCCAATGATGCATGTGCTGTGTGCCAAAACTCTGTAACAGTATGGACTCACTGACAAGGTATTCAGCACTGCTAAACCCAGGTCTGTCAAATGTGAATATGACTGCATGTGTTTGACAATGTGTATATGACAGTATGTTATACTATATATTGTCCATTAACACCCAGTACACCCCCATTACCATATTGTACAAGGGCAGGCGATGTTGTTCACTTTACAGGGAGCTCAGGACACACCTCACCCTACAAGGTCTGTGGTGTGTGCAAGTAAGGCAATCACATTAGTAGCAATAAGTACATAGGTAGAGGTTCTAATCTCAGTGTTGCCAAGTAAGTGTGTGTATATGTGAAGGGATCTACTTCAGTTTGCAGAAAATATATTTCGCAGGAGATCATTTGTCTGAGATCTAACTGGCAAAAGGTAACATTTTAAAGCAATCATCTTGCGTAAATTCATTCCATCAAAACTAGTAGTGGATGTGTAAATGCCCTCTTCCCCACTGTAGAGCTGTACATCGATACTGGCATTGGTATATATAGTTGGGTGTGGTTGTTGTAGGCACAGCCACTCACATTGGGGTTATTGTTGTACGTATCCCCCTGCTTAGTATGCTGTTATACTGTACAGTTTATGTTAAGAGGTTAAGTAGTTATTAACCTATTAACCCCAACTACTTCTGTGGTTACATCCGAGTGCACAATGAGACAATAGGAATTTCAATCTGTTACCCCAGAGTGCCTTCCAGTGGCATGAGGAACTTTAATGTAGAGTTTCAGCTATTTTCATAGTAATACACACTGAAATCATAACCATGCTTGTTATTCTCCTGCTATAGTTACGATTCAGTGTGTATTGCATGTTAGTCACATTAAAATTTTCAAAGAAATTTCCATTTTAAGCCTTTCATAAAGCAAGTGGTGGAAGCCAATCGGATTCTGGCAATCCAAGCCACCACTTGCATAACACCTCCACCCCTGACCTAATTTTTATTTTTTTTTCCCAAATAAATAGAGAGTCCAGCAGCAAAGTATTTCCTTTCTTTTTCCTGATTTTTGCAAATTTTACCTGCTGCTGGATCGCTCTATTTATTCTGGGCACCAGTTTCACGGATCGCTACTGGAGATATCTCACCGGTTTTGCTGCAGTCATCAGGAAGTTCCGCTGCTTCTCTTGCTTTAAATTCAGGTAAGACTCATTCCTGTAAATGCCTACTAAAGTTGAAGATATTGTTTTTTACATAAGATTTCATGTAATGTTTGGGCCTCCACTCCCTGTTTTTGTAAGTAGTGTACAGTGTCTGACAGAGCAAAGTGTATTCTAAATGGGCAGTTGTTTTGGGCAGGCCATTTCCGACATGGTGCTTCCACTTCTGCAGCTCTAGCTTACTGGCTCTGGATGAGTGCTTCGACCCCCAATGGCTGATGCCAGTTTGAATGATTCCAGAGACGGTTCCCACAAATACAATACCTCTTGTCAGGAAGTATCTGTTGGTGTTGAAAGAAAAGAGGTATCTGACAGAAATTGGCTCGGGCACCAGGAATGCCTTGTATAATATCCATAATGAGGAGGATGTGGTACTTTTGACCACCTGCAAGCATGGCATAGACTGGCAGAAGTACAAGGACTCACGGCGCAGCCGAGACTATTTATAATATGACAAGTGCCGAGTTTTACTTCATTTTACTTTTTACTTATTGCAACACTGAAGGTTATGTAAGTGAGCTGACTGTTTTGAGTACCTGAAAACTCGCTGACTGCGAGTCGAATACTCCAGATGTTTAGTCGTAACACTGTGGAACTGTGTGAATTTAGAAATTTGGGGATTTATACTCTAACGTTGCAGTTTTGTTTACTTATTGCCATGTTATTTATTTTTATTTATTTGTATTTATTTTATTTTACATTTGTTGACCGGGCTAGTCTAGCTGGATATATGTCCATTTTCAGTAGAGGCCCGGGGAGAAATGCTCCAAGAAACATACAAAATTAATATAGAAGTTATGACAGATTAATATAAAAACAGCAATTGTTACATAAAAACATTAGTGTTTTTTTTTTTCAAAAGAAATACAAATTATAATACTCATAGTGATTAATAACATAAGCATTAATCCGTAAAGGGTAATGTATGAGAGAGGGTACAATATACATATATACATACATTTTATATGCAATAATATAGTGTATTGAAACATTAAAGGGAAGATTGTAAAGGATGTAGGGTGAAAATTAGTGTAATGGAAAAAAGTTAGCCAGGGTTAGTACAGGAGCATAGCCAGTGTTTATTTGGAAATAGTTTTAGATTCCTTATGGTTTAGTCGTCCTTACTGAGAGTTATTTATTTCTTTATTTATGTTCTATTTACTGTAGTGGTGTTTGGTGCTTGTCGCATTACATTCTTGTGCACTTTATTGTTTTTTTATATTTCTGCCTGAGGTTTGGTAGTTTAGCTACTTAGTATTTCCTTATCGGTTGAGTATGTTGTAGTGGCAAACCCTACCATGCGACATGGCCTGCTAGAACTGTCTTTGTGAATTGGTGCAGCTCTTTATGATCTACCTACTACATGTAAACACACTATGATGTGTCCTATGCATATGCCATAACAGGCAACACCAAAATGACCCTAGACTTCCAGTAACACAAGTTAACATTATTAAGGTTTTGCTATACCATCATAAGAAGTGCTGTAAAGATATTTTATAGAAGTGCATTCACTGTCAATATTACATTATGTACTGACATTGAAACAAAAAAGTATAACATTAGTTCTGTATATCTAAATGAGTCACTTATTTCACTATTATGAAAAGGAGTTTGCATTTTTTGCAATATCAGTGTTAACCTCCATCTGTTAATTCCACTTGTTCTATGCTTCTTTTCCTAATGAGCCACCTTTGCAAGATATCACTTTGGCCATGCTTCTAGTTAGAATAAAGAACTAAAAAAAAACAATCTGCTTACAGATTTGTGTAATAAAAATTCATGCTAGCCTCCCAATATGAATTATACAAATTCAATGGGCCTCCATCAAGCCTGGCCATTGGACTGTAACAGCTGTATGGTCTTATTAAATATTAACATGAGTTAGCTGCATAGCCGCATGTTGAATGTGCCTCTGCTCCCTCCATCATTTCTAGCTGTGTCACTGTAGCCAGTCAATAAAGCATCCATCCAGCTATACATTTACTCTCTGAGTTTTAATAGTGGCACTTTCAGTACTACAGCAGCTTCAGTTTGCAGTGTGTCTGATCCTTGTATGTTTGAGCGTGCTTTGTTCAAGATATGGTGCTTTAGGTATTTTCATTGTCTTCCCGTCATTGGTCTTGTGCAGTTCATTGCAGTATAATGACATTTTTGTGCATGGAAGTAGTAAAATAGATGTGTAATGGTTGCTGTATTGTTATGTCAGATCCAAAACATCCAGAAAAACTAAATACGTAGTGCACTTTCTGTTTCAGAACATTGCTGTTTTGATATTTCCCAGCACTGTTTTAATTCCAGACAGTAGACACAGCAAAAGAATTGTCATTTCTGATGACAGCTGTTTGTCTATGTAATCATATTCACAGAGCTGAAAGCACATCAAGAAATATGCATCACAAGCCTATTGTTTCCACTGGATAAAAGTGGATTTTGAAGAAACCTGTATGTGCTTTGAAGATCAAGGTATTGCAGGCAAAATTACTAACTGTAAGGGTAAGGAACATGATGTAGATCGTTGAGTCTAGTAAGAAATGATCCAAGTTTGGTAGTAGTGTGCGTGTGTGGTTATAGGTGTGTGTGTGTGTGTGTGTGTGTGTGTGTGTGTGTGTGTGTGTGTGTGTGTGTGTGTGTGTGTGTGTGTGTGTGTGTGTGTGGTTGTGGGTGGGTGCTCACTGGTTAGTGACATTGAGACACACAACTTGTGCACTGATATGTAGCTGTGGGTATGCTTATGACCCATTGATTTTGTGTAAATGTTAATTACTTATGTTCCTGGCTGTGACAGAAAACGCCCCTTGAACCAGTTCGTCTACTCATTTAAAATGGGTTTATATTGAAACATCGAATGCTGAAAATGGCGAACGATGTTTCATCGACACATTTTCAGCGAAAGCTGAAAATGTCGAAACCACAGAACAGCGATTTCTTTCCTAGGGAAAGAAATCGCTGTTCCAACCAAAAAAAAAAAACATTAAACACTTCCAAACACATACACACATACCCTAACCCTAATTGCACCCCCCCCAAAAAAACAGGAAACAACTAAATACACATATGCATATAACCCAACCATACATCTAATGGAAAAAAAACAGCAAACATTTTAAAACATATGCACTTACCTTAACCCACACCCTAACCCTAAGGTCAGTAACTCTTGCACATTTACATAAACAGTTCCAAACACATACACATTTACTTTAATCCTAATTCTACCCCCCCAAAACAAAAGTAAACAGCTGAAAACACATACACATGTAACTCAACCATACATCTAACACAAAATAAAAAACAGTAAACACTTTCATACATATGCACTTACCTTAACCCGCACCCTAACCCTATGATCAGTAACTCTTGCACATTCACGCTCGGGAGCTATACCGAACAAGGGACCACACTACACTGCAGAACACGGCAAAGCAATGAAGCGGTCAAGCGACTTCTTTCCCAGGGAAAGAATTCGCTGAACAGCCGCTTTGCTGTTTTGCCTGTTTGCTCAATATGTGTCGACAAAAACGCATTCGACAAAATGCATTTTCATCGTTCTAATAGGAATCCAGTTAAAACATATAAATACATAATGGATGACTGGCTTCAACCTAACTGTGAAGTTAGCAGACATGATACAGTCTGAGACCTGGGTGGCTGAGGTACAGCTTGGAGGTTGGGTAATGACCAGCACCACTTAATGGCCAGAGTGATGGTATTGATGCAGCCTGTAGGATAGCTGAGGTCCAGCTTGGAAGTCAGGGATTCTGTCCAAGGTACCTTCCTGAGAGTTAGGGTGATATTACTAATGCAGCCTAATGCTTAAAAGGTTGAATGTTGCACACAAAGATGGTTGGGTTGATGGCTTAGAAGCATCACTGGTTGCAGTATAATTTAGTGTTATTGGTTGCAGGACAATGTGAGACCTGGGATGGTGATTGATGCATAGTGGGTAGTATTGGGGTTTGGAGTCCAACTGTCATGATGCAGAGTCACTTATTGCAGCTGCTAGTAAAGTCAGTACCTGTCACCCCTGTCAGTGATAGAAACAGGTGGAAGAACTGGGACAAAGTTGTGGGTTCCCATCCACTCATAAAGGTTGCGCTTGAATAGGGTCAGCGAGTTGCTCTGCTTGACGTGTATGGGAAGTCTATTCCAGAGACGGGGCAGCATCTGGGAGACAAAGCTTTCTCTCCAGCAGGTTTTGTTGATGTCACATATTTGGGGGTGCAGGAGGCCTTATCTCCCTGCAAGTGATGTTTGATATCTGTATGCCATTTTTGGGATCCTGCATTGCAAGTCTTGATAGTTCAATAGGTAGCTGTAATTTGGACCTCTTGAAATTCTAGTTGGGTTTGTCACATATTAGGTGCAAGATATATGCTTTTCACTATCATTCTTGGTAAATTCTACTGAAAATCTCAAAAAAATATGCTAGAAATGGAGCGGAGACACAGCCGAGGTATATTCAGTTAATTTAATAAATCCACATAAACGAACACAGAAACAGTTAATACATGAACGCCTTCACTCCATATGTATGTGTTTTCGTCTTATTATTCTAGACTTCATCAGATGACCAGTGTGTGTTTCTTTTCCTGATATTTATATTGAATTTAATTAACCAAGACCATGAGATTAAGCTACCTATGTTCAAAACCACCAATGATTTTATGTTTAAAAACCAATTACAAAATTCAATCATTGCTTTTTCACTTAAAACTTTCAACCAAACATCCTTGAATGTTAAAAACATCAATATATGAACCACAACAATATAATTATATTATAAAATGTTAAAAAAGTACAATAAAAATTGTCACTTGCTTCTTTTTTTTTTTTTTTTTTTTTTTTTTTCCATAATCAATCTTTATTATTTTTCTGAATGAACTTACAATATTACAAAAAACCCAAGAAAACAAAACAAAGCCCAAATGATACTACAAAATATATACACTATATACATGAATGCTTCCATCAATTAAACAAGATCAATCTAAACAGATAATTAATGCTGAACACAGATATACACTTACATGTCCAGGGGTTAAAGTGGATTAGAATCTTAAGCCAACAGAATATTGAAAATTTTTTCCCATATTTTCGGATTATTTATGTTTTTCCTATGATCCTTAATTAATAATTTGTGAGCTAAAATATGTTTCATCGCTAATCCTTTAAAGTTATCCCATGAAGTTTGGGATGGGTTCAACCAATTTGTAGCTATATAAAGTTTCATTAACAAGAAGATATTTATCAGTATAATTATTTGGGATTTATCCAAATTATTCGGAGGGATATGTAGGATCATAAATTCCCAGGAAAGTGTAGAGTGTTGATAACCAATCTTTTGTAACTGAATTTTTAGGGAATTCCAGAGTTTATATATGCATTTACAGCTCCAGAACATGTGTAAGAGGTCAGCCACTTGATCCTTACAGTATGGACATTTAGGCGAATTTTTAGAATTGAATTTATGCAAGCTAAGACGAGTATAGTAAGAATTATTAAGAATCATTAATTGGGTAAATAATAACTTCTGAAGAGATATTGATTTTATAGTTAAGTTAATTGCTTTTAATATTTTATTATCTTCTATCAATGGTATTTTTTCCCTCCAGTATTTTGATAACAATATTTGATTTTGGTATTTTAAATCTTTTACCAATTTATATGTAGAGGTTATATATTTGGAATCTTGTATAAGAGTTTGCCATAAATTAGAACACATGGTTAAATTTTCTTCCTTAATTCTAACCTCACTGAAGAAACTTATAGAAAGATCCTTTAGTTGTCTAAGTATAATTAAATAAGATTTAGGAAGGTTCATCTCCTTCAAGATATCGTGTATTGAGAAACAAAGATAAGGGTACATATCAATTAAAGTTAAATTGACGATAAGTGGAAATTTATTAAGATTTATCAGTTGATTATTGATTTTCAAATTTGGATTCTTGTGGAAGGGTTGAAAAGTCATCATATGTTGCAAAAGATTTAATGAGTGAAAAAAGTTTTGTATCAATGATATGTATAATCTAATATGCTCCATTAAGGGATATAATTTCAAATTGTCTTTATTTAAAAAGGGTAATGCCTTAGGGTTAATGTTCAAACTTACAGCATGTTTATAATTCAGAACCAACCAATTTGGTACCCATTTACCACTGGCTGTGTCAAAGTTAGCAATTCTCAAAATCCTATTAGAATTTATTATTAAGTAATATACTTCAAAATTAGGTAAATCAAGCCCACCTTTATTCTTCGGATTCATCAATTTATCGTAAGATATTCTGGTTTTCCTAGGCTCCCATATAAATTTAGCCAATTCCGTATGAATCTTTTTAAAGAAATTCTTAGTAATTAATACTTGACTAGCTCGGAAAATATATAATATTCTAGGGAATACATTCATTTTAATAATTGAAACCTTTGCCATTGTTGGTAACTTTAAATTATTCCATCTTTTTAAGTCAGACAATATATGATCCCAAATTAATTGAACATTATTAACACAGAAATCTCTATCATCTGTAGAAAAGATAATACCCAAGTATTTTATTTTCTCTTCAGATTTTATATGTCCTACCAATGGTAAAAGCGAAAAGGGTTTTGGAGTTCTTAAAGGAAATAAATTGCTTTTTTTAAGATTTATTTTGTAGTTGGATATTTCTGCAAATTCCTCCACCGCCTTCAAAATTTTCTCAGTATCTGAGATAGGTGTCATACAATAAATATTAAGGTCATCTGCAAAAGCAGCCATAGATATTTTAGTACCATAGATCACTGGTGCATTATAATATGTATTTTGTTTAAAGTGTAGGAATAGAGGTTCTAAATATAAATTGAATAAAATAGGAGATAATGGACAGCCTTGACGAGTTCCATTTTTAATTTGTATTCCTTTGGAAAAAATGTTATTAATATATAAAGTTGTATAAGGGTTGTCATATAATTTTTGTAATGTTGAAATAAAATCTTGAGGTATATCAAAATATGGTAAAATATCAAACAAAAATGTTAAATTAACTCTGTCAAATGCTTTTTGTGCATCAATTATAAGAGCATACATATTAAAATTCCTATAATTGGCATAAGAAATTAATGTGTGAAGCGTAGTATTATCAGTAGTTTGTTATTTATAAATCCGGCCTGTTCATTAGATATTATTGAAACTAAACCCTTCCTCAACCTATTAGCTAAAATAGAGGTCAAAATTTTCATATCTATATTTAAAAGTGAAATAGGCCTATAATTATCCGGATTTAGAAAGTCTGCATTTTCTTTAGGTATAAGAATTGTTCTAGATGCATGAAAATGAGGATCATTAACTTTATTATTAATTATATAATTAAATACATACGAAAGTATTTTACCAAAATTATCACAAAAGGTTTTATAAAACTCCGTAGTCAGACCATCCGGTCCTGGTGCTTTATGAGATTTCAACTTTTTAATTGTGTCAATTACCTCCTCAGAGGAAATTGGTTTGATTAAATCTAATTGATATTTTTCAGCTATTTTTGGAAAAATGATTTTGTGTAGAAAATCCTTATTAGTCTTGTTTGTAGGTACTCCCTGATGCTCTCCATAAATTTGAGAAAATATTATTTCAAAGGTATTCATAATATCTTCGGATGTTGTATATCTTTTATTATTAAAATGTATTTCAGGAATTTGAGAAGGTGTTTTCACTTGATTAATAGGCTAGAGCTTTTGATGGGGTTTGAATATGATTAGCATACTTTACCATTAATTTATGTTCATGAAATGACAACCTACTATTTTGTAACATAAAAAGCTCCTTTTGATATTTGAATAGTTCTGTTTCAGTTTGTTTATTATAATCCCTAATTAGATCTTGATCTAAAGCCTTAATTTTCGTTTCCAATCTTTGTATCTCTCTAATCTGTGTTTTTTTATAAAAGGTAGCTTTTTGAATAAAAATCCCCCTTACTTGTGTTTTAGTTGTCGCCCACTCAATATCAGGTGTATTTTGCTGTTTAGAGAAATTAACTAATAGAAGATTAAGAATCGCTTGAATTTCCTGAACTATATCCTCCTTATTTAATAAATTTGGATTTAAAGACCAATTGAACCCCCTGTGTCTTAGACTATTACTAATGTCTTTATTAAAACTTAATGCTATTTTAGAATGATCCGATAAGTATCTAGCTTGTATATGTACATAAGGATCCGCATCAATTAATATCTCAGAAATTAAGAAAAAATCTATCCTAGACCACATCTTATGACAACTTGAGTAAAATGTAAAATTATTAGTGTTATATTTATTATTTTCATATTTAAAGGGATCATATAATTTAAAATCAACTTTAAGTTCACTTAAAGCTATTACAGCTTGCTTATTGTAAGACCTATATGAGCTTGATTTATCCTTTTTAGGATCTTGGTACGTATTCCAATCACCTCCTATGATTATATAACAATTGTTATATTGATTCAAAATAGGGTAAAGTGATGCTATAAAAAGCTGCTGATTCGTACATGGTGCATATATATTAAGAAGTAAAACAGGTTTATCAAAAGGTGTGGATGACAGAATAACGTAACACCATCTTCCCTCTTTGTCTATTTTGGAGTCTAAAATATTACCTTGATACTGTTTTTTTATAATTATAGCTACACCCGCACTATTAGTTTTCCCTTCTGAGGCTACTAGCTCTCTAATCCATTTCTTACCCTTAATAACTGCCCATTGATCATTGGTTAAGTGAGTTTCTTGAAGTAAAATAAAATAAGCCTTAGCCTGCAAAAATAAATGAAGAAATAATTTCCTCTTCTTCATGTTCTGGAGTCCTTTTGTGTTCCATGAATCTATTATCCACATACTAAAAACCTTATTTTGTTAAAATGTACATTAATTTTGAAAAACTGTAATAAAATCAAATATATTTGCATAATCTGTATTGTTTTGAAGCATTCTAAATATGCCGTCCCACCCCAGTGCCTAACCACTATACCCCTGGACCAGGACATACATAGGTTGTTTACATGATTAAAAATTTCCCGATTAAATGACTCTTCAAAATATTCATTCTTAACCTTAAAGTATATAATATCTATAACATGCAAAAAACCTATAACTTGTACAACTAAATCTACAAAGTCTAACCAAAACATTCCCTAAAAAAACACTGCTAACCATCTACAGCTCTTGGTCAATCTAATACATTCCCTCTCCAATAATCTGAAATGTTTACTTAATATTAATAAACAGTTGTGTCTCATAAAGAAAAAAAATAATTCCAAAAAATATAACTAAAAGGTTATTAACCTTCAAAAATGAGACACTATTAGTGTTAAATAATACAATTATTCACTTATAAATAATTCCAGAATATACTGTCACTTGAGAGGAAAACCACAGAAAAATTGAGTAACCGACCACTTGGTCATTATATGTAAGTCATACATTGTCTATAACCCATGCCTATGTTAAAATCAATAAACCAAAATATATATTAACAGTCATATGTATATTAATGCCTTGAAACCCCTCCTAATAAAGGAAAACTAACAGTGTTATACCAATAGCATCTGCTAGATACCCCACCATTAGCCCATCCCACCAGCTAAATAGAGTCATATTAGTATACAAGACCCATTGTAATTTACATTATATTAAAACACTCTGATCTGTCTTAACTGAATATACTATATATGTTTCATTTTACATGACAATCAATATTTACCACTAGCATCATTAACTATATCTGTTCACATTTCCTAAACATTTTACTTAAAAGAATATATACTATATAAAGTGTGTACCATCCCAACAAACCAAAACAAACCTCATCAAATATTATATATATATTTACCTCATATTTTTCCCCTGCATGAAATCAGGATACATTATAACATAATAACATAATCTAATACTGTAAAAGTCACGAACTTTGATATTATAGTCCAATTACTTTTAATTTTCTTCTTTCCACCAAGATTTCCGCTTTCCCAGCCTGGAAAAACTGCCATCGGCAGCGACGGGGAACCATTTACCAAACGGACATCCGGATGCGCCACAGCAAAAACGCACCCTCAGGAGCAGCAGCAGTATTTCCTTCAGCTTCGCGACGGGGGAACCATTAAGCAAACGGACATCCGGATGCGCCACAGCAATAACGAACCCTCAACAGAAGCATTTCCTGTTTCTCGTGGGAAGAAACAGCTCGTGAAAGCCATAAAACCTCGGAAATTCTTCGTGAAGGATCAGGAGCTATACCACGAACCCTTATCTGATGTTCAGGTGGCCTGGTGAACCAGCAAAACTCAGACAAAGGAATATGAAGCCTCGAACTACAGCAAAAAAGGAAACCCACCTCAAATGTTGTTCTAACCGGATCGGAGAGCCATGTTAGGATTCAGAGGCAGGCAGAGACTTAAAAACTCTCAAAAAGGTAGATTTAGCTTCTTTTTTTGTAGAAACCGAATATTTGACACCATCGACTGTAAAAGTTAAAGTATTAGGGTATTTCATTTGAAATTTTATCTGTTTTTCAATAAGAAACTTACAGTAAGCAGACAAAGCTTGTCTAGCCTGTCTTATTTGCAGTGGCAAATCCTGAGCCATGGACACTTTATTATTGTTCCACATGATAAAACCTCCATTTTTTTTACAGTTAAAATTATTTTATTCACATCTTGATAGTTAAGAATTTTTACATACACTGGTCTTGGTATATTTGAAGCCTGTGATTCTCTCAAAGCTCTATGAGCTCTCTCTATTGTTATTTGTTTAGCCATGTCAGGGTCATTGAACAACGTAGTAAATATTTGAGTAATGGATGGAATTAAATCATTGTATTGGATTATTTCCGGTAACCCTCTGATAATTATATTATTCCTCCTGGATCTAGCCTCCAAGTCCAGAATTTTAGCTTGCATAGAATGAATATCCAGATCATGAATATCAGTTTTTTTAGCAAGCATTGTTATTTTGTCTTCATTCTCAGATATTCTTGCTTCAGATCTATCCATTCTTTCAAGAATTTGAGTACAAGTGATACCAAAAGATTGTATCTGACTAGTTAGCTCTTTCAAAGCTTCTTGGATGGGCAACAATGCTGTTTTAATATCTTCCATATTTGCTAGTTGGTCCGGTTTATCTTTAATTCCAGATTTAAAAGATTCCTGCTGTTTTGTCACCTTCTGTCTTTTTGAAGTTAAATCTTTCTCTGGAGATTGCAGTGCTGACAGTTTGGTTTTTGTTATTGTTATGTCCATGTTTTTATCTTCTTTTGACATTATAAAGCAGAACAGTACTTACTGTAGTTTAAGTATGTAAACCAAGTTTGTTGATCAGACAAATCCTTTGTTTAACACTCTCTTCAGAGTCAGTCAAACAATCAGTTCTAATCCTGTTAAATTCTTCAATTTCTCTAAGGTCATGCACCTCTCAAGCGATACTTGAATGTAGTAGATTATTTTTAGCCGAAAATTATTGTTATAAAACTCGTATTATAACTTCAGGGTAGATTTTTCCTCAGGATAAATGAAGAGCTGTAGATATGCAGTGTTCACAGAATGGCAGCCATCTTTGAATCGTCACTTGCTTCTTATTATAGTGTGAATATACATATATACATTTGGGAATACATTGCCATCTGGTGGTTATTTCTGTTAATTACATTCTTATACATTCAAAGTTTAGCTGACCTTAATTTTAGTAGTGGCAATATTGAAACATAGTCATTTAACCCAGGGGGATTTCCTGCTTCAAGGGTCACTTGCCACCATAGTTCCCTAAATTCAATCTTCTCTTCCCATGGGCCTCCCCTAATGTCATTTTTAATTTGTTCCAATACCAAAAAGGAAAATTTTGATTTGAAACATAACTTTGAATGTTTAAACAGGGCATTGGTTTCTTTACCCACTGTTATATCATAAGTATGTTCGTATATCCTTCTTTTTAACATTCTTTCAGTCTTCTCTACATAGAAGGTATTACAAACTAAACAGATGGCTAGATAAACTATTCCCTTTGATTCACA
The DNA here is from genome assembly GCF_019279795.1 of Protopterus annectens. Lineage (NCBI taxonomy): Eukaryota > Metazoa > Chordata > Ceratodontiformes > Protopteridae > Protopterus > Protopterus annectens. Next base: position 511,635,449 of record NC_056736.1, read on the forward strand.
ATTATAATAATCAGAACTAGTAATCAATTTTTTCTACTTTCTAAGTAGTACCTATCTGTATTCATAATGTGTGTACATTGTGTACAATGTCCACATTTATATGTACCTAACTTAATCTTGTTGGTATTAAACTTATTATGTTTATTTTCTAAAATATTTCTAATACATTGTGAGTTTTTGTATACCACTTTAAAAGGAATTTTGGATATATTATCCAAATCTGTAAGGGAAACAAATCTCTCCCATTCTTTTAAAAAAGTTTTTTTAATATTATTATCTAAAGCATTGTATTCCAAAATCATTGCTTGTTGATAATAGTCTCTAGTGTTCTCTTTATTTTCATTATACCCATTATTTTGCTCACTATATTTTAGAATATGTTTGAATCTATTATTTCTTCCTTTTACAACCTCCTCTCTGATACCTCTAATAAACTTCAAAGGATAGCCTCTTTCTGTAAACATTTTTTCCAATAGGTCACACTCTAATAAAAAATCAGTGTCCGAGCTGGTCATGCGACACCCCCTCACAAACTGTCCCTTAACAATGTTTTTCTTACAGTGAAGGGGATGTGCACTTTTGTAATGCAGGAAGGAATTACAAAAGGTGTTTTTTCTATATATCTTTGTTTCAATTTTTTTCTCTACCTTGTATATCTCTAAATCTAAATGCTGCAAATTTGTATTTGAAATTTTATATGTGAACTTTAAAAAAATGGTAGTATTGTTCATATATTTCATAAACTCTTCAAATGTCTCTTTTCCTGCTGTCCAAAAATAACGATATCATCTAAAAATCTATGGTAGAGAGTCCAGCAGGTTTTAAATTCAGTATTAAGAATGTATTTTTCTTCCCATTTAGCCAAGACCAGATTGGCATACGTTGGGGCACAAGCTGCTCCCATGGCAACCCCTTGAATCTGCTGGAAAAATTCTCCATTAAAATATAGGAAATTATTTTTCAAAATCATGTCCATTAGCCAGACGTTTATTAATTTTTTGTTTTGTGATAACCCTTGATCTTCATAGACTATTTCCTCAAACATTTCCATTCCATTATTGTATGGTATAGAGGAAAATAAGTCTACAATGTCAATAGTTATGAATAATAAATTCTCATGATATAAATCATTAGAAATTTCTCTCAGGAGGTCCCAAGAATCCTTTAGTATACATTTTCTTCCTACCCATAAACGTTTTAATTTTGTATCTACATATTTAGTCAAAGAATGGGTTTTAGACCCTTCTGCAGATACAATAGGTCTTAATGGTGGATCACATTCATTTTTATGTATCTTAGGGGTTCCAAATTTTGTAGGGACTCTTGGTTTTTCCACTTTTAGATACATAAATGTGTTATAATCTATGAAGTATTCTTGTAACATATTACTTAGCCCTATATCAATTTTATTGTAGGCTATATTAACCTAATTTTTTGAAACACTAGAATATCTCAAGTCATCCCATAGTATCATGTTCATTTTACTTTCATACTGTATACTGTCCATAATAACCACCCCTCCCCCTTTATCTGGTTTCATCACTCTAATATTGGTGTTTCCCTTCAATTCGTACAGTATTTCTCTTTCCTTATTACTTAAATTAACCTTATATTTAATATTCGTCTGTTCTTTCCTCACCTTTTTTCCATGATTTTTTCCAGATTTTTTAACTGTGGGTGTAAGGGGGGGGTTATAAATAGTTTTTCGTTTTATTTCTTGATTTTTAATTATTTTGTCCATAGGGAACATGATACTCAGGTTGACTTTCCTTAAAAACAATTTGATATCAAGCAATGTTTTGGTTACATCCCCTTTTTTATATGAGATAAATTTTAAACCCTTGGAAAGTTGTTCAAAGTGTTCTCTCTCTATTTTTATATTACTAAAATTATAAATAGAAAAGTCATTGTATGTACTTTTAATTCCATTCACTATAATTTCATTGCTGTACCTTGTGGTGGGGTGGGTATCAGTTAAAATCTCCCCCTCCCCCTTCTCCCACCTCCATTGAAAATGTGACTGTTGGTACCCTTGCTTATTCATCAGTCTTTCAGAGCTCCGCAAGGGTGGAAAGGCTTGATCATACTCTTGGTCCGCTTCTTCCTGATAGTGTCCTGCATTTCCACCATTCTCAGGATTAGATGCTTCATAATTCTGTCTATTCTCATTAATTTTCTTAATATATCCTTGTGAGGGTTTGGGGTAACTAGTGTTACTATCATACTCCTTAATGTCTCTTTCTAATTTTTTCAATTTCCTATACACCATGTCCTCACATTTGTCATCAATATCTTTTCTTATATTGAAATACTTATCTTTCTCTTCTTTAATGGTAAAAATCAGGTCATCCTTTATACATTGGCCTAATTCTACTATATCTTTTTGTATTACATCCTGACACCTAATGTTTTCTCTAATAATGAGTCTTAACACATCTAGGCCGCACTTGTTAAAGACCTCTATAAGTTCATTGTAAAATACAGAACCCATTTGTACATTATTGGGGAACTTACAAACACGTAGTCCCTTTGGGACTATTTCCCTAGATATACATTCTTTTAAATATTAGTTTTCTATATCAAGTGTCCTGTATTTAAACATTAATTTGGCTAATTTATCCAGTTTTATACAATATGAGTCATTAATGGCTGGTTGCTTATTGCCATTGCCATCTAATTTAAAACAATACTTAGTCCATAGCCATTCCCTTGTGTCTTTAACATTGAGAGATTTAACAGTACCTGCGACCATCTGTGTGTCAAGTGGCAATTTTTGACCCGGGTCAATACTCGGGCCTTTGTTAGAGCGAGTTGCTGTTTCCACTGTTTTGAAAATGTTTGGTGTGGATTCGTAATTAAAAGTTCCTCTGTTGACTTCAGTCGGATCGCCAGCATCATTTAGACCACCAATAAGCTCCCTTTGCCTTATACTTGCACAGTCTCTCTGTTCTCCAAACCTTTCAGTTCCTGGGGAACGCTGTTTGATTAAATTGCCGTAAAGCCCCACCAACGATTGGCTAAGCGGGGTTAGTAGGTCAATCACTTCTGTCAGCTGACCAATTAATTTACGAGATTCCCCTACCTCGTCCTATATATATATATATATATATATATATATATATATATATATATATATATATACACACACACACACACACACATATATATATATATATATATATATATATATATATATATATATATATGTATGTGTGTGTGTGTGTATATATATATATATATATATATATACACACACACACACACACACACACACACACACACACACACACACACACACACACATATATGCCTCTAGTTAGCTGTCTCTTTATATAGATAGATTCAAATTTCTCATTGTTTTGTTTTAGTCTAAGACTTGACTTCTTTTTATTACTAATGCTTGATTTAAAAGTATATTCTGGTGAGGAAGTAATTCAGTTTTGTTGTATAATAATTATTGCATCTGCCAGCCATGAGTTAGGGAAATGAAGTGTCATTTTTCTTTAATCCTGCTACTTGCCATGACAAAGCCTTTATTACCAAAGTGTGTGTTTTACCCATGTGCCACTATTTTTTCTGCATACTGTCTCAGCAAATATTTTTTTTTGTTTAGAATTCTGTCATAATGTATAGTGTTAGCCGAACTATTTTTAAAAATATCAGTTTATATGAAAGGCTTAGTGGGGTATTTTATGTTGTTGAGATTTAACATTGCTCAACCATATATTTAGGACAATATTACTGCGTTTTTCACTGCTGTGTCTTATTCTACCCAGAAGAATGGTTCGGTGATATAAAATGATTTACTACTTTTGGAGTAATTCTTACATGGAATTTTGGTGGGAAGAAGGTTTCAGTATAAGTGTTATGCTACTTTTACTGAATTACTCGGGTCATCTAACAGATGGTAATTAGTCATTGTTACATAACACGTGCACCAGGTAATATAATGAATGCCTACTCAACAGGCTATGTGTGGCATTTATCACCTGTGTCTGAGCATGCAGAACCTTATTACCTCTCTGTACTCTGTGCACAGGCTCAAATCACTATCACTCTGCTCAGTATCATACAGATTGCTTAGAGGTGATCTGTGTCTCCCCCACAAGGCAATTGCAGAGCCTGGCCTACTAGAGGTGCCCCATATCCATAAGTTTAATGCTTCATTGTGCATCAGGGAAGTGATTGTGCATACATTGTCAGACTGCTGAAGTGACCACCGGGCAACATAGTTTACTGTGTCATTTGGTGGTTCTGCATACACAGCTGGACAGGGGCAATTTTTCATTGCAGGCAAAGGCAGAAAAGCAAAATCTATAAAATAATACTTGTCTGCATATATTATGGGAGTTTGGCATACCTTACAGACACAAGTTATTGGCCAGACAGACCATTTCTATGATTATTTATTTATGTGTTGTAGTTAACCATTTTTTTGTAGCTAACCTGAGTGCGTTTGCATAAATAGTTGGCATGGTTGTGTAAGTGTCAAACACAATACTGTTTGTAGCTGGCTTTTCCTGACAGATGGTAATGACTCAGTCTTACAGAATAGTTGCACCATGATAGTAATGAATGTTTCTTCAAAAGGTTATGTGGAGCAATTATCACCTTTTGTTAGAGCATGCAGAATTTTGCAGTCAAGACATGCAGAATTTTTCAGTCAAGACCTTATTTGTGCAGTTACAGTACAACAGTGAGTCATTAGTACTTGTCAAATAAAACCATTGGCAGCTATCACTGTTATTCACATTACTAAAAGTCATTATCATATTGCAAGGACAGGTGTGGGACACTCCATATGTTTATGAGTGCTACAGATATTTTTCATATTTAGTTCTAAAATTCTGGAACTTAACATCTTGAAGACAGTTTTAGTACTTACAAGTAAAAAGAGCACTGTCTGTCTGGTGTACCGATATCACATTTTGTTTAGGAAATTGGTTATGAGAATTATGATATTATTTCATATTTGGTGAATAACTGTCAGGAAACATGTCAGCATGCTAAGTAGTAGCTCATTCTGAAGACAGTATTAGTATTTGCAAGATATAAAAAGAACTGTATCTGTATGCCGTACACATGTCCAGATATCACAGTTTGTTTGGGACTATGGTTATGAGAATTATGATCTTTTTTCCTAGTGAAAAGAATACTGCCCTTGTGGATAGGAGTGAAGATTTCGATGGTCTAACCAGATAATGCATATTATATATACATATATGTAGTCTTCCAATACATCTGTCAAACATCAGTAGCAATCTATTTGCATTTTCGTTCCTGTGCAGGTTTGTCCACCATCTGACACTGACATGGCTTCACGAGCAGAAGAACGACAAGTTAGCATGTGGGTATGTGCCCATTCCTACATTCACTGGGCTGCCAGCCATACCTCCGAAACTGAAAACCAGTACAACTTGAGCCTCCCCACATCCAGTGTGAAGGTATACTGGTTTGCAAGAAGAGGAATGCATTGGAGTGGAGTACTGCAGTTGTTGGAAGAGAAGTGTTCCATCTGCCCTGAGCCCAACATTCTTGTGCTGCACATTGGAGGGAATGATGTCATCAGTCAACCACTCGGAAGGCTACGGTTTCAAATCACAGTGATGTTTGAACACCTGCAGTCGTGGTGGCCACATTGTCATTTTGTGTGGTCTGATATAATTCCTTGACAGATATGAAAGACAGCAAACAGTCAACAGGTAGCTCACAAGACTAGACATTTACAGAATGGCTTCATGCATGGCTTGATTCATAGGGTCGGTGGATCTACAATCTGCCATGACAGCATCACCGTGGAAGATGTTCACCTGTTCAGAAAGGAAGGCGTTTGCCTATCTGAGGAGGGCATTGCATTGTTCTTGACTGACCTCCACAATGGCATGAGGAGAGCTATGCAGGATTGGTAACATGCAGCTTGTGAGAAGAATGGAAAACACCCATGACCAAGTAGGACCAGTATGGTAAGTAAAACTTTATTATGAAATGTGTTGTGTAAAATATATTTTTCTGAGTTTGGCAAATAACTGTGGTAAGGAGCTGGTGAAGATGCTGAGAAAGAACAACTTTCAGGAGAGTGCTACCACGTACAAATTAATATGTCAGTGATCATCCTGCAATACTTCTTTTTTTATTCTGCTTTTATCAGGCATGTGTAGAGTTTAGATGACAGGAAGGGCTTAGTAATACAGAGCTTGATCCCTTAGGTCCATTGCTGAATGGACACATGTAAAGAGAAAAGGCATAGGTAAGGCAGACTGCTGACACTAAAGGAGGTCATGAGACTGCAGTGGTATCAGCTGCCTAAGTGGGTAACCAGCACAGCTATCGGACAGATCAGATGGCCTTGCCTGCCACTGAAGTCCCATGCCTGTCCTGGGTTTATTAGTGGAGTGGTGGTCCGTACCTTGCTTTTTCTCTTTACATGTACCCATTCAGCAGTATGTTGGCTACACCAAAAATGTGTATATTTACAATCATATGTGTCTACATGGTAAAAAAAACTGGTTCTGAATGCTGTACACATACAGATATCAGTTTTGTTAGGACATAGGTTATGGAAATTCTGATTTTTTTCATATGTTGGTAAATAACTTTGCAAGGGAGCATCTGAATGTGCTAAGTAATACCTCATTTTGAAGACAGTATTGATAGTTCCAACATGTTAAAAGAACTGTCCCACTATGTTGTACACATGTACAGATATCAAAGTTTGTTTCAGACTTATGGTTATGGAAATTATGATTTTTTACATATTTCGGTAAATAACTTTGCAAGGGAGCATCTGAACATGCTAAGTAATACCTCATTTTGAAGACAGTATTGATAGTTCCAACATGGTAAAATATCTGTCCCTGTATGTTGTACACATGTACAGATATCAAAGTTTGTTTTGGACTTATGGTTATCGAAATTATGATTTTTTTTCATATTTTGGTAAATAACTTTGCAAGGGAGCATCTGAACGTGCTAAGTAATACCTCATTTTGAAGACAGTATTTAAGCAATAACCCATGCCTGGGTGTGGGTAATGCTGGATTTACCCATGGTTGGTGTGGTTTGGTCACAAGGGCAAAGCCTGAGTGGCCAAACAAAGACAGCAGTAGGTAAATCCAGCATTACCCACACCCAGAAGTTGGTTATTGCTATTATACAATGACATTATTTAAGAAAAAAATACTTACTTTTTTTAAATAATGGCATTTATAATGCCTCTGTACTGCCCTTCCACAGCTGTCTGCTATCCTGGAGCAGCTCTGATGTACTGCGCATGCATATGTTTGCGCAATACATCAGAGCTGTGTGTAGAGGAAGCAACAGAGAAAGGAAGATCTCTGTTGCTTTTTTAAAGTTGTCTCGCTATGTTAAATGAGTTTAACATAGTGAGATATCTTCAAAAAAAGCAACAAAGAAAGAAAGATCTTTGTTCCCTTTTTTAAAGCTGTCTTGCTATGTTAAACTAGTTTAACATAGTGAGACAGCTTTAAAAAAGCAACGAAGAAAGGAAGATCTCCATTGCTTTTTTTAAGCTATCTTGCTATGTTAAACTCATTTAACATAGTGAGATTGCAGCAATGGAGCTCTTCCATTCTCCGTTGCTGCCTAACACAAAAAAAGTAAAGACTTATACTAATGGAAAAAGTCTGGGTGACTGGACCTTTTTCCATTAGTATAAGTCTGATTTACAATGGGCACGCTGACCAATCAGCATGCACATTTTGGAATATTAATGGGGGGTCCTTATATAATCATAGTTCCAACATGGTCAAAGAACTGTGCCTTTGTGTTGTACACATGTACAGATATCAAAGTTTGTTTCAGACTTATGGTTATGGAAATTGTGATTTTTTTGTCATATTTTGGTAAATAACTTTGCAAGGGAGCATCTGAATGTGCTAAGTAATACCTCATTTTGAACACAGTATTCATAGTTCCAACATGGTAACAGAACTGTGCCTTTATGTTGTAAACATGTACAGATATCAACGTTTATTTTGAACTTATGGTTATGGAAATTATTTTTTTCATATTTTGGTAAATAACTTTGCAAGGGAGCAACTGAATGTGGTAAGTACCACCTCATTTTGAAGACAGTATTCAGGCTTCCAACATGGTAAAAGAACTGTGCCTATATGTTGTACACATGTACAGATATCAAAGTTTGTTTTGTACTTAGGTTATGGAAATGATGATCTTTTTCATATTTTGGTAAATATGTTTGCAAGAGAGCATGTCAGTGTGCCAAGTAATACATCATTTTGAAGACAATGCTACTCCTTACAACATGGTAAAAGAACTGTGTCTGTACAGTGTACATATGTACAGATATCACCATTTGTTTAGCCTTGTAGGATTATGAAAATAATACATTCCCAATACTTATCTTTATTATGCCCATATCTTTACAAGAGAGCATGGTGATGACACAAATGATACATAATTTTGAAGCTGACAATGAGACGTAAAAGGTCTTCAGTGGTCTGTTACAGGTGATGAGATATTATGCTTTGTTTATTTATCAATTATGAGAAATATTATATTAATCATATTTCTGTGAATATCTCCATAAATGAGTATCACTCGGTAATGGTTAAGGTATCATTTTAAAGCTGACATTCATAAAAATAAATTAAATACAAATTGTATGGGTCTGCATGATGCATTGACCAAGATATTGTGCTTTGATTTTCCAAAAAGGTAAACAATATGAACAATATCAGCATTCCTTGTCAAATATTTAATAATGACTTTGATATGCACTATCAACATTTATACTGTTGGAAAGGTCAGTGTCTGCTGAACAACTTTTGCATTTGCATTTTTTGTCTCACTCTTATAGTTAAAGTGTTAAGAACATTTGTTTTCTGTATGGTATTAGAAATGGATTTTCTGAAAATAAGCTCAGGCTGCACTGTTGTTCCTATGGTGGAATTAAGCAGGCAGGTTTTCTGAGCTGCTCCGGAGTGAATGAGTTAATTGCACTATGTGTGGTTCTATGCCACCCCACACCCTCCAAAGTGGGGGGCTGTGCCCCCCACACCAGCACACCTATGTATACCAACTCCAGGATTGAACTATATTGATGAAAAGGACATATATCCTGCCAGTATCATTTTCAATTAAATTAAATCTGGCAGACTGATTATTTACTGATGTGATGTTTTGGCAATTTGGTCTTGGTGGAATTATATAGGCCAAAATGAGTTCTCTGCAAAATGAAGTACATCCATGTGAACAGTATTCTCTGTGTATTGCATCAACACAAAAGCCTCTGTGTGTGTGTTATTCACAAACATTTGGTGTGTGCCACCCAGTACACTTACCATTGTCCACTGTAGAAAAGCTGCTTACATCAGCCACCATGCACTCACCTGTATACACCCCTCAGACCTATCAGCCATGTGGCACATGCAGTAACTGTTATACAGACATGTTACTTGTGTTCAGCTGTACCCAGGGTATGACACAGTTAATGTGTTACTACAGTGCCACACCCCTTGTAGTTAAAGACAGTAAACCAACATCCTCCTGACATGCTGACACCTAGAACACATACAGAACACATTATGGAGACCACAATCAGTCAGTGTTAATAACAGCTATAGTGCATCATGGCTAGACAGCTACACACCCTGATGTGTAAGCATTAAACATTCCAGCTGACAACATGTTAAACAACATTACATTACTAAACTTTAGTACATTCACCCTGTGCATCAGAACCATATTAGCATGTCCCTGCATCGATAGCATGGATGACAGGGATGTGGCACAGGTATCATCATATGCACAGGGTGTGATGTGGGTTTGGCAGAGGCCTAGGCTGAGCTGTTTGGTTTTGACATCATGTGTATGGGTTAGGGGGTTCTTTATTAACTGACCTGTGCAGATGGGAAGTGTGTGTAGGTATGAAGGTACCCTAGCTGTGTTGGTGATGTGTGTGTGTATGTATTTACACAGTTCTGCCATGTGGCTACCCTATACAGGAGTATGTTGGACAGCTGTGGACCATACATGGCAGGGTGTACAGTTCACCATGTCCGGCCACGGTCATGGGAACTGCGCCTGCCAGGTGTTGCACGAGCACCACCAGGCAGAAGCCAAGATATGGTACTCTCCCCTGATGATGGCAATTGTCTGCTGGATCCACATCCCTGTTGGGACTGGCCAGGACCATGTGCATGTGGCCTGCTGCATTGTGGGGTGGACAGCACCCCCCACTGCAGTGCTGGTGCCAGTACTGCCACTATGGGAGTGGCCGTGAGATGTTGCATGTCCATGTAGACCCCCACCTGTTGGTGTTGCTGACCTACGTCCACATGGCCAACGCTCTACTCCCACCACATGCTCTACCACAGACACCACATGGTCGAGGATTCCCACCATCTCACCCAATCGTCTATCTATGACCTCTGCAAAATAACGATGGGCATCTGCATGATCATGGATATAGTCATGTACAGCAGGAAGTGTAGCCCTCTGGAGCCTCAGACTTTCTCTGGTGTAATGCTCCATACAAGCCTGTGCCTCCATGATGGCCCAAAACATGCATCTGGTGACACCTGCTGTGGCACATCTGCCAGGGGCATGATGGCCAGCAGCCCTCCTACAAGCACCCCTGTATATCTGCCTGTGTGGGACCTCGCCGGTCATCCGGCAATGGCTGCTATGTACAGACACATGCCATAGTCAACACACTTTCCTATCCCATGCCACCACCCACCAACTGTCCCTCATCTATGGCCACTGGTGATGGGGTATGTGTGGGCATTATGACTGTGTACTGGGATGAGGTGGATAAAAGTGGGATGTGAACCAATGGCACAGATTCAGCCCCTGACAACTCTGCCTGTGCCTCACTATGCCTATCATCATTGTCAGAGTCTGTGAGAACACTAACATTAGTTTGCCTGCAGGAGGAACCCTGACCCACCTCACCACCTGTGAGGGGCAGACAAGAAATGTAAATTAAGACCTGTACATTATGGTTTACTTCTACACACACACACACACACACACACACACACACACACACACACACACACACACACACACACACACACACACTTAGAGGTGAGTTGGCAGAAAGATATTACACAGACCTCTCATTACCCAACAGTCAACATGCATGACATATGGCACTCTATAGCATGCACTGCAGCCATTCGTAATCCTTGTTACCAACATCATACATCTCTGTGATGCATGAGTTGTGTTAGTGATGCCCCTTCCCCTGGAACACACTGCACCCACATACACATTATTTCTATGCACCTGTACAGCACATTGGCATGTACTGTGCACCATACCTCACAAGTGTACAGACCATTGCTGAATGTGCAGACATCTGGCAGTTATGTTTGCTCTGTTGCTTACAGCCCCTATGTTCTGTCTGACACATAACTGGGATGACATGAGGACTGATGTCAGTAATTTATGCCTGACCTTTGATTTGCAGATCTCATCATCAGCAGTGCATGTATGTGCAATAAAATCTGGTTACACCAACAACCTTCAAAACTTAATGTGGATGTGAGGAGTGTACACACCCTTGTTGACATGCCAGCCTTTTCTATGATATGCAATGGGGCCACAATACTGCATTTGTTAACATTACACACACTTGATATGTGACATCTGACCTGTGAAATCCAATGCAGTATCAAACAAGTGTGTTAGTCGTGGAGATGCTGAATGGGATGCACACAATATGTGGGTTGAATAAGTGTGCACACCCTTAACACAATGGTTTGCTGAAGCACCTGTTAAGTGAACTACAGCAGTCACTATTCCTGGGGAGTATACTAGCATGGCCCATCTTTACTTGGCATTATTTGGTCTGTCTGCCTTACAAAAGTCTCCCAACTCTGCAAGATCTCAATGTCAGCTCATGTGCACAAACCTTGGAGGTCACACAGTGGCTTCACTATTGCTGTAGAGTCTGGGTTATGTCTGGCACAATTCATAACCTTCACTGTGTTCAGATACAGCCATTCCTAGCTAGCTTTGGATGTATGCTTCAGTTCACAGTTGTGTTTCAAGCTGACACCCCTCCCCATCCCCAGCTTAATTGCAGATGCCTGACAACTATAGGCCACACATGAGTGTTATTTTGCAGTGTTCCAAATTCTAACCACCATGTCTACTGGCCTAGTTCCAGCTAACAAATAGGAACCCTAAAGTTGTACACTGGCACCAGCAAGCTAAATGTTGGGGATGGGGGCCCTGAGGTGGAGTGAGGTGCTGCTTGTGAGCCACATGTATCTTTATGAATACTCCCTGTAGGTTTGAGCCTTGGTCTCATGACACCATTACATGTTGCAACACATGCCTTTGGGAGACTTGATGTTATGCTTATGCTACCTGTACAAAGCCCTGGATGATGTTTCATGTAGGACAAATCGTCCATCTGACCATTACTTGGTTGATATTGAGGCCCTGTACTTGATGGCAGGTGTGTACTCAGGAAGAGTGAATGCTATCAGTACATCACAAGCTGCCTTCACAATATGTTATTTGGACTGCGTGCACGCATATGCTTCCAGTGTTTTGTAAGGTTTGTATTGCCCATATTTGTTGTCCTAACATAGGATTCCATATTACACATTCATTGCTTATGTTAGGATCACATTACAGGTTGTAAAATATGTAGAATGTGTTATTGTGGTCTGCCATTGTATATATCAGGAACAGTTGCCATTATAATTGTGGTGTGTACACTGCTGTATCCACTGTATAAGGGTTATGTTTAATACATGTCCCTACTATAGGCCATTTGTCCCACCATTTTGTTTATCTCTGTCAACACATCTTGCACTGACAGGTTATGAGGTATACTGCAGGAATTTTACATACCCTTCAGATATGCCACCATGGTGACCACTGTGATACAGGGCAGTTAACACCAACAAAAATGAACATGTACAGCATGCATTTTGGGTAGGTGTGTTAAATGTGTGAATGGCAAATAGCATGACCTTAACATGACAGGTGTATTGGCAAACCTGAACAAAACAAACTCACCAGCTGCAGGCCGCTGTCCCAGCTGTATACCAAAGGGATTTAAACAGTTGTGTGAGAGAAGTGATGTCAGTAGCCACACCTGTGGCATTGGTACAGGGTGGAAGCAGCATTTCAGCACATCAGCAGTACAAACCCCAATACTAAGGATTATGCCTATCTGTGCATTATTACACTCCAGCAACAGACTATCTTATCTGACATATGGATAGAGATACTTAAGAGATAAAAATGGATAAGCAACAGTGTTCTAGTAATGTGTACACTTTGCTTACCGACACTTACCAATGCACATACACACTTATATATCTATATTTAAGCAAGTCATACACCAGCTAACCACAGCTACGCAATGCTAACCATTGAGCACTTTTCCTTTTCAGTACATATCACACTAATAATATCCTTATTTTCTACAATTTAGGTGATGTAGTGATAATTTGGTGTGGCTGTGGTATACAGGCTCCTAGGTTTAAGTCTTGGTAGGTGGTAGGTCTGATTATTTTGTTGCTGGGAAGAAAAAGAGCTGTAGGATATATATGTATATGTATTTATATGTGTGTGTGTATATATATATATATATGTATATATATATATATATATATATAGATATATATATATATATATATATATATATATATATATACATTATATATATATATATATATATATATATATATATATATATATATAGGTCTACTTCATTTGATCGAAAAACCATTCGACCTAAACCCATTTGATTGAAATTTCATTTGATCAAAAACCAGTATTCAAGCCATAAAACTGGGATTTTCCCCTCCCGATGTCGTGCGACCCTGGAGTTGGTATATATAGTTGGGGGGCACAGCCCCCCACATTGGGGGTGTGAGGGCAAAGCCCCCACCTATTTTCTTTTAAAAGAAGAAAATAACACAAAACATACAGATTTTAAATGAAAATAAGTGGAGGGCTTCACCCCCATGCCCCCCACACCCTCCTAACTATATATACCAACTCCAGGGTCACACAACATTGGAGAGGGGACAAATCCTATTATTTTCCTTGAATTCTGATTTTCAATCAAATGAAATTTCGATCAAATGGGTTTAGGTCAAATGGTCTTTCAATCAAATTAAGTAGTCCCATATATATATATATATATATATATATATATATATATATATATATATATATATAAATTTACATATATATAGATATATATATATAGATATATGTTTTCACTTTATAATCTAAAAATGCTGAAATCTTGAATTTCAAAATGTGGAAAGTGCATAATCGCAAATTCAGATATCTCAAATTCGCAGTTACGGCTTTACTTTACGTGACATGCGGTGTTTACATTGGAAGTAGTTTGATGTGGTGTATGGATTTGCATGGATTGTAAGGTAAGTGACTGTTTTTTAAGGGTTTTGGGTGGGAATTTGAGTGTGTGTTAGATTGTTTTTAAGTTGCATGTGTGGGTTAGGATAGGTAGGTTAACTTATGAGTGTGTAACTGTTGGATGTGTTGGTGTTTGTGTATGTGTGATGTGTGTGCGTGTGCGTGTGTGTGTGTGTGTGTGTGTGTGTGTGTGTGTGTGTGTGTGTGTGTGTGTGTGTGTGTGTGGCGCGTGCGAGAGACTGTGGAATGTCTGGGTGTGAGTGTTCTGTCTGTTACTGTTTGTGTGATCTCGGACTTAGTATATATATGTAGGGGGGTGTGGTGGAGTGCAGTGTAGGTATTTGCATGTTTGGTGTTTTGTTTTTTTGTTCTATTTGTTTTGTGCTGTGGATATGTGGTTTGTGTGTGATGTGGTGTATACTGTGTGTTCAGGTTTCTGGTTTCGGGTTTGCAAAGTTTTGGTTTTCTACGGTTTCGATTTTATGGTCTCGAAATGCTGAAATTCGACATTTCAGCATTTTGAGACTATGAAGTGAAACCATATGTGTGTGTGTATATATATATATATATATATATATGTGTGTGTGTGTGTGTGTGTGTGTGTGTGTGTGTGTGTGTGTGTATGTGTGTGTTTGTATATATATATATATATATATATATATATATATATATATTGGTTCATAGGTGTGCACTAGGCTAATGGCCCTGGAGCCTTTACAAGCCTAACTAGGATAACCCTGGCATCATGCCACACAACCTTAGTTCCTAGTGCCTCTGTCAAGTAGAGCCACGGGAGTGATCTCCAGGATTAATTATTTATTTCCCATCCACTCATCAAGATTTCTCTTGCAGAGGGCTGGTGAGGTGGTCTGCTTGATATGTATGGTAAGTCTATTACATAGCATGGGCAGACTATGGGTTATGAACTCTGTCCCTCCAGCATGTTCTCTTGCTTGTGGTTATGAGGTTGAGGTCTCTGGAGTATGTGGTGTGGAGGGATCAAGATTTCCTTAGATGTAGCATTTCTAACAGAGCTGGGTCAGACATGGCTTTGTAAGTCAAGCAGACATCACCTCTAAGAACGCAATATGACACAGAGAATAATTGGAATTTTTTGAGTCTGTCCATATGGGACAAGTGTTTAAAGCCTAGGATCCTCTTTGTGAGGTACTTTTGTGGCCTCTCCAGTTGTTGCAGGTGTCTAGTGAGTTACATGCCACATGGGGTATTGTACTCAATGATTGGCCTAATGAGGAAAGAGTAGAGGGAGAGAATGATCTCTTTCCTCCTGAATGCAAAACCCATAGTAATGAGATGTGCCACATAGAAGAACTTTCTGATGACAGTGGCAATGTGATGGTCAAAAGAGAGGTTGCTGTCAACCTGTGTTCCCAGACTTCTTAACTTTGGTGTGTACAGCCAGTAGTACCTTAGTGGGCGTGGCTTCAACATTTAAAGGAGTAAATCAAAGTTAGTTAAATTTTCATTTTAACAAATACTCATTGACAGTGGTCATATATCAATACAATTGTTTTTGCTATCATGTCTGCTTCAAGATAAAATTTCCGATACCTTGTATGTAACATGGTTTTGGAATTATTAATGCAAATATGAACAGGCAATATTTGATGCCTAGAGGAGCAGTAGGGTGTAACTGCAGAAACGCCTGGAGACGTCACTCGGCTGCAATGAGTTGAAACGCCTTCTGTGTTCAGTGAACTACCATCAATGAGGTAATTCAAGTGAACCGGGTTTTTCCCAAGGGGGATGATGACAACTTTTTTGGCATTCAGTGTAAGGCCATGGTTCTGACACCAGTCGTTGGCCAGATTGACGCCTTTCTGTAGGATGTCAACATCACTTGGGAAATTAATAATAGCTCTCAACTTGGAATCATCTGCAAACTATGCCAGCCAGAGTCGCTTCAAGTTGGCCTGGACTTCAGATAAGTAGATGCCAAACAGGGGAGGATCTGGGACCAAACCCTGTGGGACTCCAATCGTGACTGGTCGGCAGTCTGACTTGGAGTCAGCTACTTTCACACTGTGGGTTCTATCTGTGAGCCACTTTACAACTCAGTGATATTGGGGTTGATGCCTAGCTTAGTGTGTTTTTCTATGATTCCTGAGTGGAGAATGATATCAAAGGCCTTGGCCAGATCAAGGTAGGCTGTATGAACCACCTTGCCTTCATGCACAGCTCTGGTGACTAACTGAAAGAGGTTGACCAAGTTTGGCAGGCATGATCCACCCTTCACAAAACCAAACTGTGTAGGCTCCAGAGTTTGGAGATTCCTTATATCCTTGTTTATTAGGTCCATGATGATGCGTTCCATAGCTTTGCATATCAGACTTGTCAGGCTAATGGAGCGATAATTCCCAGGGTCTGTAGTTGCTCCTCCTTTGTCAGTAGAGATGACTGTAGCAGTGCACCATTCGGTAGGGACAAAGTCTGAAGTGAGGCTATGATTGAACAGGGCACACAGGTGAGGTGCCAGTTCTTCATGTAGAACACAGCCAGGGATAATGTCAGGTCCCATAGAAGCTGTATTCATGGCTTTGGACAGTGCTGTTTTAACCTGTGCAGCAGTAATACTGGGTGCCTGGCATTGTAATGATATTGGGATTGGTACTTTGGAGGGAGTGAGAGGGGTAAAGTTAGCACTGCATTTGTTGGCCAGTATATTGCCAATAGCTGTTGGCTCAGTATAGGAGGTGCTATTGTGCAGTAGCTCAGGGCAAATCTGGGTATTGCCGTGGAGATTCTTTACATAACTATAGAAGGCCTTGTAGCTGTTTTTACTATCTGCTGCAATTCTGTTTTCATAGCTAGCTTTAAAGGATTTGATGAGGGATCTCAACCTTTTGTTGAGGCTAATATGGGGGGTTTTCCAGTCTTGGGACTTCACCTTATTCTGCATCAGTTTCCTGTATATATGTATACATATATATATATATATATATATATATATATATATGTGTGTGTGTGTGTGTGTGTGTGTGTGTGTGTGTGTGTGTGTGTGTGTGTGTGTGTGTGTGTGTGTGTGTATATATATATATATATATATATATATATATATATATATATATATATACACACACACACATATATATATATATATATATATATATATATATATATATATATATATATATATATACATTTTCCCTACTGTTGAATGACTGTGCTGCATGATATGTATGAATAAACATCATGCATGTCTATGGCTTAGTGGTAACTTGCTGTGGCTATGGTGTGCAGGGTCCTGGGTTCAAGACTTGCAATGGCTGATTATTTTATTGCTGGGCAGAACAAGGGCTGTTAGATACAGAGTGAATAATGTTTTTAAGCATTTGTAAGTAGCTTTGCATGGGTTTGCGTGGTGGTAAGCAATGCTAACTTCCAGTTAAATATGTTTACAGAGAGTAAGCCTTAAAAGTGCTTAATCTGTGTAGGCATCGCTTAGCACCATGCAAGCAGGCTTAATCACACTCACTACTGCTTACTCTCACTTACCTCTGTGATAATTTCTTTAAAATAAAAGAAAAAAGGGGTGATAGGAAAGTGGTGAAAAAGGGCATGAAGAAGGTAAAACAATATGACAGCTAGGGATGTGCAGCATGGGTGTAGGGAAGGTCCATAGCTGTCCATTTCTTGTACAGTAGCAGCTGTGCATATATACTGAATTTGGGGGTAAATTTGGATTCTCAACCCCTGAGAGAGAGGGGTGAAGACAACAATAATGTCCTGTGAAGCCAATTAGAGAAGATTACATGTGTCCAGTGGACACATGTGCAAAATGGACAGCTATGTATGGGGCAAATTTTTTTTTGAGAACAGATTGCCCTTTTTTATTTTTTTTAAGGTGAGAGTGGGATGTTGGGGTCGGATAGTAGGTATATTTGGGGAGGTAAGTTGGGTACAAAGACAGACAAGACAGACAAGACAGCATACAGGGGCAGTATATTACACATGTGGGGGGTAAACACCTTGAACAGGGAAGGGTGTTTGGTAATTGGAAGCCCACTAGCCCCCCAAGTGTATGCAGTGGGACTGAGGTCCCTACACATGGGCAGTCACCACTGTACCTTCACAGCCCCAAAGGTGGCTGTGCTGGGGGCTGAGCAGGGGGGGCAGGCTGACCCTCTAAATGTACCATGTGGCCCTCAAGCTGGCGTAGCTGATCTTCCAATTCCTTGCGGAGTTCACTGCACACCATACCCTGGACCTGGCTTCGGGTGACAGGATCCTGTCTGCACCTATGCCCAGGGGGGTCTGGCCCCATCCCCTGAGGTGGTTCCACCCAAAGTTGGTACAGGACCAGCAGACAAGGCGGTCCCAGGGTGGATCCCAGACATGCTGGGGCCTGGTGCCTCCACCAGATGAAGTGCGAGAGGCAGATTTGCTGGCATCGGCCTTCCCTGACATGCTATGGTGTTGCAGTTTTAGAACATATGTTGGTTAGTAATAGTAAACACATTCCAGGATTAGTTATAACAGCATGCGTGAATATTCCCATTAACCCAATATAACAGATTTGGAACATTTGCATAGCAAACAGAACACATGCATATATGGAACCACAGTAGGCATTACAGCAGTATAAAGGTTACATTGATAGCAACAGGCCACCAATGATAGTATTTGAACAGGGAACATTAGTTGGAATAAATTTCAACATTTTTAGAACAACAGGACACATGTCCCAATAGTATGTTTGGTGGAAACATACACATTCATTTATGTGTTTAGATTATTGGTGAAGATCAGGTGGGGGGGTGTCAGTTAACAAATGTAAATTTTTGCAGTGGTCACAGCTTTAATGGTCATTGCTCTACTCATTACTCTACAGGTATTATTACAACTATGGCCTTGGGTTGGGCAGTGGTATGTTTGTACACAGTATAATTACAACCTTCTTATAGCTACTTTACACTTTCTCTTACCTGGAAGACCTGTGGATGGAATGTTTGTTAATACTGCATGACTGTTTCTACCCATATTCACATAGTCAGGGTTACATATGTGCACTCATACTGTGTGTGTGTGTGTATGTGTGTGTGTGTGTGTGTGTGTGTGTGTGTGTGTGTGTGTGTGTGTGTGTGTGTGTGTGTGTCTGTGCTACTAAAATACTCAGCCTTGATTTCTATCAGTCACACTGGTTGTTGTTAGCAGAGACCAATAGCTGTGACAGCATGACACTTTTGAATATTTCTTGGGGGAGACCACTTGGTGTATGTACTTATCTTGCTGTCATTTGCAGCCTTGGGGTTGGGCCATTGGTGTTGGACACAGTATAACTACAGCCTTCGTATAGCTACTTTATACCTTCTCTTACCTGGAAGACCTGTGGAGGGAATGTTCGTTAATACTACCTGACTGTTTCTACACATTTTCACAAAATCCTAGTTGAAATTATGTATACAGCTTACTACCACTCCCGGGATTTGAAACATGGCTGTTTCTGTTAAAAATATAACAAGTGTGCGTTTCATTAGAGGGAGCAATTGAGAAACTGCTGTTGCTTCCTTGAATTATTTCTTTCTCATTCTCTCTTTGTTGTATGATCTGACCTTGTAATTACAACATACTTATACATACATTCCTATACATACTTGTTCACATACCACAATGTGGAAAACAGTGGTTAACACATTACTATTCAGATATCAGATCTTGGTGCATGACATTTGTAATATCAGTTTATCTCATGTGTTATACAGGCACTAACTTTGTCAGATGAGACTTGATTGTTTAATGCTTTCAGAGCTATAGTTGCTATGCATAACCTGTACACATTTCAAATCATAATATACCAGAGTAAACACAACCAGTCTAAGGTTTAGAATTTTATTCACAGGCAGTTACAGTTTTATTAATATATGACCCAGGGCTTTTTTTGAGATGGTACACACCAGTATGGCGTACCGAGACCTCTGCTGCTGTGCTAGAAAATAAAGTTTATAATTTAACAAAAAAAAAAAAAGCTTACTTTTTTAAGGGCTAGAACGCCCTTTGCATCCAGTCGCACTGATACAGTAGATTCTGCATCTGTGCAACTCATTGTTTATGACTTTACGTCTTCCTCTTTTGTGCCTGCAGAATTTGAATTTCTGAAGGGCGAAGGTGTTGGGATTGTGGAGTGCAAACTACGAAGGAACAACAACATCATAAAAAAGCAGTGTAATCTGTAAGCCTATTAGCCTAAAATGGATGTTTTATACTGAGTCTTTTCTGCTTTCTTTTTTATAATAAGCGTAACACTAGCATTTTTTAAGGTAGTTTATTGTTAATGGATTTTGGACATCACTTAACTGGATCTAGATGAAAGAGTGTCTACCATGACATCCAGCCACATTGCATTTCATTAGCTTAGTTACAACTTACAAACTACGATGAACCTCTTTCTGGGAGCTTCTGAGTTTGTAATTTAATGGGTTCTGACTCTGTGGAAATGTCAAATGTGTATGCAGAATTTAAAGCACATTACCTTGGTGGTGTTCTAGTTATGGAATTTGAAAAGACCATACAAAATACCAAGCTGTGCAGAACTCCTATTGCTTGTGTCTTGTGAAATGTGTGGGATCATGAGATTCTGAAATGAAGTGCAGATTTATAACAAGTGTTGTGTGCCACCAACTGGTCCTTGGTTGGCAACAGGACTGTAGTACACTGAAGATGGAAAGCAACATGGATGTAGTGCTTCATGAGATGCTAATCTGTGAGGTATTTGCAAGGTAGGTTTAGCACACTGGGCACACATTTATGTCCAAGCAGCGTCTTACTGATTGACAATGACTTGTGATTGTGAAGCACTTTTTTGTCATATATGCTGTGCAGAATGCAGATGGTGCAAACAGATGACTTAATATATTTCAGAATATTCTTTTGTTCAATGATAGCTTTGCCCAGCCATACCTAATTTACTTGACCAAGTACATTATCACACTGCATCTGTACAAGTCATTATGACTAATAGCAGCCATATGATGTACATGCATAAACACAGTTGCGGTTGCAATGAAGAGGTGCACTGAACATGCATGCAGATGGCCTTCTGCATCTGAAAGCAACCTACTTGAATCTTTTCAAGTGTTAAATACAGCACAGGCACGTGTGAAACATGATGGCAGCATTAAGAGACACTTGTAGATGTTGATCACTGCTGCAGTAGACTTAGCTACATGGGTTATATCCTGCCAAGAATATAACAGCCAGCCTGCTTTCAAAGCTTCAGGGCACTTTCTGCACACCCAAACTGCCAGTCAGCTCGAGCTGAGCTGACTAAACTACAAGTTTAGGCATAAAGCTGTCCAGAGCTTTACTGCTGCCAAAGACTATGCTTCTCTAAGTCTTTTGAGGATTGCTGGTCGGCTTGAGCCATTCCTTTGCTGGGAAGATACATTTCCTTTGGGGAAAAACCTTCCATTTTCTTATATCTTACTTATGTTGTTGTTGTATCACTTTTCTCTTCAAGAACGTTATTTTAAAGCTAGGAGTGTTGTGTTTTAATGGACTGTCTAATATTAGACTATAACATACTTTTAAATGGAGCACTTTTTTCTGTCAGCTTAAAAGTGGACTAAAGTAACTGAAAACATTTTCTTCTGTGGAGAAATTGTATTTCTTTTAATTTTGTGAGTGGTCATAGTGTTTTAAAGTGATTTATACTGTGTTTTCTGTCAAAACAGTAACTTTTGTAGACTGGTAGTGTTTACTCATGTTTGCTGCTTATCTTCTCTGTGAAAGAGGCACCATTTTTGTCTTGACCATGGAACAGGCTACCAGTCCAATGGTTAGTCCTTCTACCAGCCTCAAAAAGAAAAAAAAAAATAAGCAAACAGCCTTTGCCACCACAATAGGAAAGCAGTTTGCTTCAGCTGGTCATTGACTGTGCTGTGGCCATTTGTTGTACCTCAGACAATTCATCTTTTACTCTGGATCCCTGTGGTGTAGAACCTACAGCCACTGTGGACCAGGGGTTAGATATGTCATCTGTGTCTGTTGGGGTCTTCTCTGTGGGAAGGGAGAGCCACTGTTGTTAGTCCTGGGAGAGGGAACAGGGAAGCTTTCCCTGTTGTGTCAGAACACTGTGCACATCCCTGGGGAATCTACTGCTGCCATTGGTAACATGGTTGGCCAGGTGGCCCCATTTTTCTTGTCAAAAAGAAATGGAAAACCAAGCATGAATCTACTCCTCAGAAAAATGACTCAGCCCATAAATCCCAAAGCAGAATTTATTGCTGAAATGACTGTAGACAAGCAAACTCTTTCGCTCTCTCTAGCGCTAGAGAGAGAGAAAGAGTTTGCTTGTCTACAGTCATTTCAGCGATAAATTCTGCTTTTGGATTTACTGGCTGAGTTGTTTTTCTGCATTGTTTTTTTCATCTGTGGTTTCTTATGAATCTACTCCTCCTCTGGGTCTGGCTCAGGTTTTAATTCAGGATATTAAGCCTTCACATAAAGTAGTTTCTGGTAAAAGAAGGAGGGATACCTCTTTTCTGAAGAGATTCAAGACTCTGAATCTTAACAAGAAGATGCAGGGATGGAAACAAGGTTTTTCCCTGAGATTTCTGATTTAGACTCAGAGGAGAACTCAGTTTTTGATTCTCCCTGTGGAGGTTTCTTTTTCTCTGAGACCATTGCTAGAATGTGTCAATGTTTTCAATGGGAGAACACTGAGGTTTCTCAGCCCCTCAGAAAATACTGAGTTGTTACAGATGATTTTAAAAATAAGATTTTAAATTCACCTTTGGATAAAAATTTAGCGTTTGGCCTCTTTACTGGGAAGGTGATCAAAAAGTTTGATGAAATGGGAAGCTGACCCAGAGAATCTCTTAAGATTTTTTCAGCCCTCCTGTTCCACATTTCCTAAGGATTTTCTATTTCTTCATCCAGTTTTGGCAAAAAGCAGAGTAAACAGTCTCAGCAAAATACAGCTAAACAGATATTTAAGAGGAAATGACAAGGGGGTTCCAAAAAGAAGTCTCGAACTTCCCAAAACCATGGGCAGTCCTACAAGTCTGACTGACTGTTCAAGAGACCTTGTGACACTCTCCCACACTAGCCCCTTTTCCTTCCAGAACATCTGAATCACCATTTTCTCTTGGGCAACAGATATTTT
This sequence comes from Protopterus annectens, assembly GCF_019279795.1. Lineage (NCBI taxonomy): Eukaryota > Metazoa > Chordata > Ceratodontiformes > Protopteridae > Protopterus > Protopterus annectens. The sequence continues at coordinate 511,658,973 of NC_056736.1, forward strand.
CAGACAAATGGGTTTTGAAAAGCATACATCAAGGTTACAGATGGCAGTGGGAGAAAGTCCTCCTTTCCAGGGTTCATTCCTTATCCTTCAGATCAGATTCTTTTGTTTCCTCTGATTCTTCATCACATGCTGTCCCAAGAAGAACAGAACTAGTTCCTCCTTCCCAGGTGTGGAAGGATTTTTATTCAAGGAAGTTCCTAGTGTGTGTTAAGACGAGTGTGTGTAAGACTTAGCAAGTAATAAGTAGGTGTGTGTGTGTGTGTGTGTGTGTGTGTGTGTGTGTGTGTGTGTGTGTGTGTGTGTGTGTGTGTGTTTGTGTGTAAGTATATATCCTGTTTAAATAGCTGTTATTTCTCAATATGCACCTGTCTGTACTGTACAGCATAATATTTGTTTTATGCTACATTCTGCTTTGCTTCTTTTAATTTCAATTGCTTTAGTTCTGGACTGGTATATATTGTTTTCAGATGCTAAATCAAAGTGCCATGCTGCCCTAAAGAATGATTTTTTTTTTAAACTGAATTTAATATGCTTTGTCAGTGAAATTGTGTGCAGGCTCAATAAAGAAGTATGAAAATGTAGTTGCTTTTTTGCTGCAGTGAGCATTTCTTGCTCCCTTGCACCCTGAAGACTGTGGCCGGGATTCACTAATCCTCCGTGTAAGACTAAATAAGTCTTACTCGGACACTGCAGCCTAAGAGGATGATGTCAATGCGCCATGCATATTCATGAGGGTGTGCTGACTCAACTCTAAGGCTAACAAGGAGCGTACACGAGTGCAGGGAGCATGTCAGACTGCCAAGCAGTCCAAAAATCCACGCCCCTGCAAGTCCCTCAGTCTGCAAATGTCAACTGAAATGAGCAAGTCTGCTCAAATATGTACATATCCAACACTACACTCCCCCACATTCTAAATCCCTGTACAATTCTAAAATGTAAAACTTTCCTTTTTTTTATTATTCCAGATATATCTGCCCGTATTTGCACGTGTTTGCGCGGGTTTTCCCATTGCTTAGCTACAGTTAGCAGTTTAGAGATCGAAGAGGATAAAAAGAAACTTATATGCAAATTAAGCCAAATAGCAATAGCATAGTGGTAGAGCCTTCACACAAAGAGGAGGCATTCCCGGTTTGAGTCCACCACTTCCCTTTCTATTTTCTGTAGGAAACCGGTATAGAAAAATAATTCCTGACATTTATCTTTAAAATTTTAGTAAAAAGCATTGAAATGGCCTATGTAGTAGTGAACAATATTATATATATATATATATATATATATATATATATATATATATATAAGAAGGTGAATTGGTTATGCATACTGATGAATGCATAAGTAACATATCTTAAGCAATGTGAAGCCCTGCTAAGCAAAGTTTACCAGTATTAAGCACATTTAAGTATAAATGCTCATAGCTTAGCACTGCTTTAACTAGCGCAATGGCTTTGCGCAGAGCTGCGCATCGCACCAACTAGAGCAAACAAAACATGTTTGCGTGTAGCTGTGAACCGCGCTAACTAGTGCAACCTCAGGCAACATTGGGCAATGTTGAGCAACGTCGAGCAACGTAGAGCAACATTGGGCAAAGCTGAGCAAAGTCGGCTAAACACAGCCACACCCCCTAGCCAGTCTGGCCAGTAGTAAAATAAAAAGCAATGACAGGCCTCGAACCCGGGATACTGTACACCATAATCACAGTACTGAACCACTAAGCCATGACAGCTTTTGATATTCATGCACTGTCAACACACATATACATATTAATGAAAGTTTACCCAGTGCTAAGCAGGTGTACTTTCAGCTGTGAATTTTCAAAACTGGCCAATCACAAATAAGTGCGGGAAATGAGGCATATTTAAGATCCATAGGTGGGAATACTTGCCATAACTGGTTGTAGCTCCCATCTGCAGGCAGCATGGCTGGTGTTGGAGAGGGCTCTCACTTCTGAGCGCAATGGTGGGGCATTGAGGAGTCAAAAGTGATGGTTTGGCTCCTCATCCATAATCATGATGCCAGACTCCTGCAGGGCCAGTTCCAGGGCACTGAATACAAAGCGGAAGCCTGGAACCATCTTGCACATGATCTCACCAGTGCCACAGGCATCCCTCAGACTGGTGAGCAGGTCAGACACCACTACTCAGACCTGAAGAGACGCAAGGAGGACTGACTGAACCTGTGGATACAGGAGGCCCGTGGGATGCAAAATGCCCCACTACTGAGTAGGTAGCCATGGAATGAATTATGTAAGAAATGCTTTCGTAGTCTATATTATGGATAGGTATGTCTCAATATCGCTTGATTTACTTCACAGCTGCAGGTGTATGTGCTGCAAATCTGCAAGCCTATGCAGATAGGCTGCTAAGGCTGCACCACCAGGCAGGTTAGTAATTATTCTGCATGTATTGTTAAATAAAATAAGTGAGAGAGCCTGACAAAAAGTGTTGTAGCCCAATAATAAAGGTATAATAAGTCTTGAATACCATCTCTGCATGTACTGTTATATAAAACAAGTGAGAGAGTCTGAAAAATAGTGTTGTAACCCATTAATAAAGGTATAATACATCTTGAATGAGTCTTCTGCATGCACTGATATATCAAATAAATGAGAGAGCCTCTAGAAAAGTGTATAATGTAATTAATAAAGGTATAATTCCTGGAGTGTGTCCATGTTACTTTCTTCGAAATGTTGTTGTACTCTTGCATTATAGAAATAGTACTGTTGTATTAAGTGCTGTCAACCCACACTTGGGTAGGCCCATAGAAAGTGGATGAAGGGAGTGCCAGTAGCTGTAAAGCATATATACAGTCCTCAACTGTTGGTGCATGGCTGGCATGTATAGGTAAACTGGCACATGAATAGCTTGTTATTGTGTTCCCCAGAAATGTCAGTGTGCTGCTAGAAATGTAGGGGGCTGTTAAAATATAACTGATAATGTCACCTGAACACATCCAGATATGTAGATATATAAATATAAATAAAATATATAAATACATAGCAGTAACATCTGCATCCTGGACAGTTTGTATGTTAGATACAGGTCAGGCATATAAGGAACTAGCAAAACCCATTTCACAATTTAACGGACATTGCCTACTGTAATAAGATATGTAGGGAATATATACCTACTGTCAATAGGAATGTAGTGTAAACTATAAGTACATATAAGTTGTTAATTGGGGTATCTTTTTACACCCTACTGTATGTGCATAAACAATGCAATTCCACACCTCAATGGGTATGTCTAATCTCAAAACATTTGTTGGGACATGTGTCCTATTGGTTTATAAATATCTGCATTTACTTTGATGCATGTGCCCTGTTAAAGTACTACAGTCTTGGTGGCCTGTTGCCACCAATCAATCCTGCATGCTGTTGGAATGTCCACTGTTGTTCTATATATGCATGTGTTATGCTTGCTGTTCAACTGTTGGAACTCTGGTGTGTTGGGTTAATGGGAATATTACTGCATGCTGTTACAACTAATTTGGAATGCTGTTGGCTGTTACCAACCCATATGGTCATTAAATCCTCCTAAACATAGAATGTATGGGAAGGCCAGACCCAGCGGACCCACCGGTCCCACCTCAGCTGGCGATGGCACCTGGCACCAGTAGGTTTGGTGCCCAGCCCAGGACCTCCTCCTCCATTAGCCCTGTGCCACCTTTGGGTGGAAGCACTGCAGGGAATGGGGCTTGTCCCCCCCTGCAAGCGTGGCCAGAGGAGGGCCACCTGTCACCCTCTGAATGGTCCAGGCTGTGGTGCGTAGGGAGATCGAGCGTTCAGTCGCTGATCCTCTATGCCAGCTTGAGGCACATGTGGCGTGACTCATGGGTGAGTATGCCCTCCTACACAGCCCCCAGCACAGCCACCCTCTGGGCTGTGAAGGTGCAGTGGTGACTGCCCATGGGTGAGGATCTCAGTTCCACTGTTCCCATCTGTGGGCTCATGGGCTTGTGATTTCCAAACATCATTCCCTATCAATGTTGTTCACCCACCACATGTGTCATATTCCACCCCTGTATGCATCTTGTTTGTCTTGTCTGTTTACCTCCCCAACCTACCTCCCCAAATATACCTGCTTCCCCTACCCCACATTCCACTCTCACCTGAAAAAAAAGGGCAATCTGCTCCCAAAAAAAAATTACGCCCCATACATAGCTGCCCATTTTGCACACATGTCTGATGGACACATAAACTGATATTTAATTGGCAGTACAACATACTTTGTTGTCCTCACCCCTCTCTCAGGGGTAGAAGGTTTCAAATTTCCATCCAAATTACTAGCATATGCACAGCTGTTGCTATTAAAGAAATGGGCAGCTATGGACCTTTCCTACACCCGTCCTGCACATCCCGAGCTGTTTTCCCTACTGTCTTTCCCTCTTTGTGCCCCTTTTTCACCACTTTCCTATCTCCCCATTTTCTTTTCTTTCAAAGAAATGAGCGCGGGGCTTAGCAGGAGTAAGCACTTTTAAGCAGTAGTTAGCGGGTTTGCGCGAGTGTGCGCTTGTATGTGCTTAGCTAAGTATTGCTAAGCTTCACGCAAACCCGCGCAACCCCCCCCTTACAACTGCTTAAAAGTCCCTTAGTCACCTTGCATGTGAGGGCCCTTGTTCTGTTCAGCAGCAAAATAAAACACCACTGTCAGTCTCGAACCCCGGAACCTGAGCACACTAGACTGCATGAAGTACCACTAAGCCACAGTGGATATACAGCAGGTTGTTGCTGAAATATACATATCATGCATCAGAATGAGAAAATGTAAAGGAAATATAGGAATTCCATAACTTTACCAGCAGCTGTTGTGGAATTGCATTACATGACTGTGATAACAGAACCAGACATTCTAGCAGTAAATAATGTTACAGCAGCACTTTACAACCCCCACACAGTATCATAGCAGGACAATCCCCACCCAAACATACAAAATACCTGTGTGTTCAGGGTCCAGCAAGGATGTAGGTAGGCGTACTCAGTACTGGAATTGTCCAGCTTTCATGAGTGTCCTGTGCTAATGTCAACAATAAGAAAGCACCAACTGTGCAGAAGTGAGTACATTAATATTCACAATATAGCAGTTCACAAACAGTTCATGTGCCAAATGAATACATCTCAATAACTACGTATGTATGCCAGCTAAATGTGTAAGTAGAAAATAAACTACATACTCCCCTGTATCTTGTGTTAGCATTTGTAGGGGTGAGTACAATTGTACACTGACAACTGTGTACTGGAAGTGGCAACATTCAGGTCTGAGTACAACATTCAAATCACTGGTTACACCCCTAGCTTCAGATATAAGAAGTATACCAACCTTCTGACTTACACAACGGTGTCCACAGCAAACAAGCATGGGCCCCACTTTGGAAAACTGAAATGGCTATGCCTACCTGACCTAGCAATTTATAGCATTGGGTTGCTATGACAGTGAGTACTGCAATTACCACACAGCAGGCTGCATGCAATTATCAAATGGTGGCCACCAATTGGTGCAGAGGCCATCACATGCACATGTGCAGATACCTATAAAAGCAGGCTGTACTTGCTGTCCACACATGCAATCATTTCATTGCAGCTACGGAGAGAGAGAGAGAGAGAGAGAGACACACACACAGACAGACAGACACCAACATCTACAACAAGAGCAACAGCAACAGAAAAAAAGATATTAAAAAAATATATATATATATATATATATTAAAAGTATATATATTAAAAAATATATATTAAAAACATTTTTTTTTTAAATTATACAAAACACACGGAACTGACAAATACAAACACATACAAAGGAAAGGTATGTAACAGATATGTGTTTACTGGCATGTAGTAGATGTTTTTGAAGAGTACCCTACATACTTTGAATCATCCATATGTGGCAGCAGTACGTATCTATGCACAGATGCCCTCCTTAACTACTGCAATGAAGAAATCAGTGTGTAGCTGTGTGCAGTGGGATATGACTGTGACATATGTAGTTCAGCATTAAATGTCAAACATCTGATCCATGTTATCTGTGTTCTGTACAGTAGTGTGTACAATGTCTGTTTGTGGGAGTAGCGCATACAGTTATATAAACATGGATGTGACAGAGTAACAAATGCATGATAGTCATATTAACGTGTAGCTTAGCATTGGCAGCAGCTGTACCTGGCTAGTATGCTAATCTAGCATTTCCAGCTATATATACACCCTCTAATATTACTGTGTAATCACATGTGACACCTGTTCATGTTGCAGCAATGCTCAACAGGTCAGCAGTGAGGTCCACGGACTTACAACAGTGTGGACCGTGTGTGTGTATGGCACACACATATGGAGAGATCAGTCTGTGTCAGATACATTAGCATCTGTACATGTGCATAGAGTAAGAGACGTACTGCAACTGTTTGTGAAGGGTGGACATATATATGTTGGTGAAGGTTGTTATGTGCATATTTCTATGTAGGTTGTAGTGTGTGGCAAACAAGACAGCATACAGTGCTGGTATATGACATGTGGTGGTTAAACGCTGTGGGTATGATGTCACATTTGCAGTGTTGCAGCCAGTGAGGCCTGCTAAAGCTACATGGGCTGAGAACACCTTCAATGCATTCCGCACAACACTGTGCAATATTATTACATAACTGTATACCTCACAACTTTCGCATAATTGATATTCCCACCATGAAAGATGGGCTGTATATGTGCCTATATGTATATCTATATGTACACCAAAGGAATATATGTGCCTATATGTATATCTATATGTACACCAAAGGATGTTAATATGTATGTGTATATATACATATATATATATATATATATATATATATATATATATATATATATATATATAGAGAGAGAGAGAGAGAGAGACAGGGTTATATTTACTGTGACAGATGCCTGGTGATAAAGCCATGGACTCAAGCTCAATGTTGAAACTGGATTGGCATCCCTTCTGGGAAAACCTCCATACCCATGAACTACCACATAGGTGGTAGTCTACTTAACACTGAAAGTGTGATAAGAGACCATGGGACACAGGTGGACAGTAGTCTCCCCTTTGATAATCACAGTGCCACACTAGTCATGTAATCTGTCTACGTGGCACACCTCCTCACAAAAGGTGTGTCATCCAGGGAAATATAGGTCAGTGTTCCCCTCTACTCATCACACATAAAACCCATTATAGAGTACAATGCCCCATGTGGTATGTACCTTACAAGACATCTACAGCAACTGGAAAGGCCACAGACATACCTCACAAAGAGTAATACTGGCCTCAAACAGATGCCCTATGCAGACCGTCTCACAAAACCACAGCTAGACTGTGTTGCATACCGCCTACCCAGAGGTGACCTCTGCCTAACATACAAAGGTATGTCAAACTGAGAGCTGTTGGACATGCTTCACATAAACAGATCACAATCCCTACCAGCTACATGCTCTAGGGACCTAAACCCTGTCATCTCAATAAACAGAACATGCTGGAGGGATAGATTCCTATCTCAGAGACATCCCATACTCTGGAACAAACCACCTATCAATAGCAAACCAAGCTCCTCATTAGCAGTCATCATGAATAATCCTGATGATTGGATGGGAGATAGGAAATACACACCAGGAATCACCTCTGTGGCTCTGCTGGACAGTGGCACATGAAATTAGATTACATGTGTGTCAAAGGCCAGGGTAGCGTATGGCTAGGCTTCTATAGGCCCTAGGGCCAATAGCCTATTACCTACCTATGAACCGATACACACCCACATGTACTTGTTGCAATAATTGCTATGTGAGGTTGACTGAGTGTGATGGTGAATGTGCTGGTGAATGTGTCGAGGTTCTGTCAATGTGTGATAGCTTAGTGGGAAACTGTTTCCGTCATGCTATTTTGTGTCCTAGCTCTGATCCCAGCAAAAGATGTGTATGCTATTGCTAGGCAGAAAAAGCAGTATGGCATATGGTCTGACGTAGTCCCTTGGTGAGGACTGGGGTGTGCCATTGTAGGCTAAAGCGGTACATGTATGCTTATTGATTGGTATTGCTGGTGAATCCAAATCCTGTATGAACTGTAGTACTACCTGAAGCTGTATGCCTAAACAGCACAGTATGGTGTATGTCCACATTGCTTGGAAACACTGTTATGTGTGTTCCCTGTAGTCCTCACAGATTACATACCTCAGGCATAAAATTTTGTAAGTACTGACACACAGTACTATATGGTATACAGGTAAAGCTCATCTGGGTTGCCATACCTTTGTGTCTTGTATGTATGTGTGATGTGTGTGTGGGTATGCCTGTAACATGCCCTCAGTCATATGTGTGTTACAGGATATAAGTGCGTATCTAGCAACATGTATAGTCTAGTACAGCAGTATGCCACCTATACTAATGAATGTGCACATATGTTAGGCAGGGGTTTGCCACCAACAACTAGTGTGGTATACTGGTAATACTGTAACTGGACTTTACAAACATTGCAATGGATGACATATTTCATTATGCATTAGCTTGATATATACCTCCTGTGGCTAGGTGGTGCATTGTGTCACATACAGTGTGACATGTACTGTTGTATAGTCTTACATACTGGTTTCTCTTTGTTGCTGTGCAGAACATGGTTTGATATATAGAGTGTGCCAGGCACTGTCAGGCAGTTGTGGTATGAGCACTGATATGTGGTATTGAAAGTGTGCATCCTCTGACAGCCAATATGTTGCTATATATGGCAGTTCAGTGATATCTGTACTTTAGAATGTTAAGTGTGTCACATGACTTGCTCACACATATTGTTTCATTGTCTTCCAGGGTCATGGCTCACCATCGCAATCTGACATACAGCCCAGCTGAGGATGAGCAGATCACAACCAGCTTGGTTCAGCACTATGCCCTGCTGTTCTCAAGAACCAGCCAGGACCAGCATGAGCGGACTACACTGTGGCAAGATGTCCGTCGGGTAAATGACATAGGCATGCATAACCGGACATATGAGCAGGTACGCCATCACTGCAGTGATTTACTTAGACATGTCCAGCAGCGTGCATCTGATGTCCGTAGACAACAGCTTGCCACAGGTGGTGGGGTAGCCATCCACCCCCCCTCACCAGACTGGAGGAGCTGATCCTTAGCCTGGTGGCTCCTGGCCAACAACAACAACAGCAAACATGTATCATCATGGAGGCCGGAGCCACCCAGCGAGTTGACATGGAGCGTGCAGGTAACATGGCATATCTGTAGACTATTGTTACCTCTATTGGTAGATCATGCATATGTGAGATGTGTACTGTGTAGTTAGAAGATGTGGAGCCTGGTGTTGTGCAATACTGATAATTTGGAACATAATCTGTAGGCCTGTGACTGTCAACCATTGTACTACTGTAAGATTGCAAACCCACAGTAGCAATGCCACAGTTGTTGCCACTGACAAGCTGTCTCATATCCTTGTAGGTCCCTCTGGTGTGACAGCAAGGCAGCAGACCCATGCTGGTGAGTGTGTTCTACATTTAATATTGCATGATATATGTGCATGTCATAGGTGAGGTGTAGGACATGTACACGTAACACACCTATGCATAATGCATGCTGTGCATGTTTGCTGTGAGACTATGCACATCCCAGTAATGTGTAGCTGCCTCAAACACATGCAATACACAGAGCATCCCACACAATTGTGGCAAAACTGTAGTGGACATTGGATAGGCAGAGTCGATACACATGCACACATCATACACAACATTGTCATATGCAGTACACGTTAATATGCTACACATGGCGTATTCAGACACCCACTGTAAGGTCACACTGCAGTATCCCAAATGTCATCCACACAGTACACATAATATACCTGAGGGGTAGGGGCCTATCATGGGGCTGTACGACATTCTGCAACACATAACACATTCATGTTAGACAATGCTCCCTATTGGGCACCTTACAAACCCATGTAACAACTGGTTGTGAAATGGTGAATGTAGCCATGGTACTGCAGTTCAGTTACAGCGTGCTAGGTGCCAGTCTGGCACACATTAGTAGCCTTGAGTGACCACATGATGCTGGCTCATGGTACTACACCCCATCCAGTTACAGTAACCACAGTACTACACATAGCATTCATTGCTATGCACCTCACTGTTGTGTGTGTGCAAACATATGCACCTATACACAATATGCATAGCAATCACCATTAGTACAAAGTGACACATATATGTCTTTTAATGCTATGGAGTATATAGGTCACTTGACACACATTGGGTATGTGTGATGTTTAATGTTGCAGTTGTGTTGTAGCATGCCATGTCATGGCTGGCACTGGCATGTACACAATATGTCCTACACTCACCATAACCACTGTACAATGGCTATGTTGAGCAATGGTATTCCATCAGGTATACATGCACCACTCATCCTGTGTGTATACATAGCATGCATGTGCTAAACCTGTGTCCACAATTATCTGCTAAAGACACAGATGCTCTAATCAGAAATGGATATCTATGTGACACACAGATACACATGCAGCCATGGTATGTATACCTGTGAGTAATGGTGCACAGGACATTGCAGAGCTTTCAATACTTGCACAGCAATGTTGTGTCCATGTACACATTGTGTTCCAGGGTGAGGCCAATCACTGAACAACACACATGCATCAGAGCCATGTATACTGTTATTAGCAAGGGCTGTCTACACCCGCACTGCATGCTGTTGAGCAACATACGTCCTGCATACTGACATGTGTGATATGACTGTTTGGCTTGTGATACTTTACCTCACCATCAACCGCTATTGTGTATGTTCTGGATTGCTGGAGGTGTGTGTATGTGTGTGTGTGTGTGTGTGTGTGTGTGTGTGTGTGTGTGTGTGTGTGTGTGTGTGTGTGTCTGTTTAAGTGAGGAGTGTATTTGTGTGCATGTGCATGTGTGCATGTGTGCATGTGTTCATGTGTGCATGTGTGCATGTGTGCATGTGTTCATGTGTTCATGTGTGCATGTGTTCCAACATCATGTACAGGTTGTAAAGTATGTTTCCTGCCTTCCTCTCACAGGTGCTGAGGTTGGGCTGGTTCACTGCAGCAGGGAACTTGATGTCACTGAGCAAAATAGTGATGATGAGGATAGGTGTGTTGAGGCACAGGCATGTTTGCCAGGGTCTGTCATTGGGCCACCAATAGACAGAACACAAGTTTCTACCCCATCCATGCACACAGTCATACTGCCAATACATCCATCACCAATGCCCTTAGCTGAGGGACAGTGTACAGTCAGCATTGGCCAGGATAGTCTGGTATCTATGGCACATGCATCCCGACACAGCAGCCATACCCAGATGTCTGTAAGGTTACCACATAGGCAGATGTCCAGGGATTCTCGTCAGAGCACTGCTGTTTATCATGCCCCTGGCAGACATGCCACAGGTCTTACAACCTCACGCATGTTCCAGGCTGTCATGGAGGCACAGGCGCATATGGAACAGTACACCAGACAGGGACTAAGGGCACAAAGGGCACATAACACCGCTGTAATTGACAGTATCCATGACCTAGCAGGTGACATCTGTAATTAAACTGAGGTCACTGATAGACATTGGGGTGAGACATTAGATGTCATCCGCAATGTCATGTCCATGTGTCAGGACAGTGCAGGATGGTTAAGACATCGATGTGGATGTATGCCAGCAACATCAGCAGCTGACAGTCACCGTGGACATCCCTCAAGCCACAGTCACTCCCGTAGTGCCAGTACCAGCCCCAGCAATGTTGGGGGTGGGCTGTCCATAGACCATCCTAGAAGACCACGTGCACATGGCTCTGGACAGTCCCAGCAGAGACCTGGGTCCAGTGTACATCTGTCCACCTATGAGGATAGTACCCAGTCTGAGTGTTGCCATGACATGGACCTGTCTGTTGTGCAGAGATCTCCTGAGTAGACAGTATGCAACAGAGTACAGATTGGGTTAAATTCAGTCTTGCTGCATGGGTCAACTGTTTGAGGCCAGTAATCCTCTTGTTGAGGTACTTCAGTGGTCTTTTCAGCTGCTAAAGGTGCCTAGTCAGATTCATCTCAAGTGTGTTGTGGTACTCTCTGATGGGTCTGATGACTGATAAGTAGAGGGAACCTCCTTTGACCTACATGCACAGACCTTTGCAGGTTGTGTGAACACATAGCATGATTTTCTGAGCACTTTGTGAATGTGTTTCTGGAAGTAGAGATGACTAACCACATTTGTCCATAGATCCCTTATTATCACCTCCATATTTAGCCTAAGTGTGTGAGCATGTCCACTATGACCTTTTGGTATGTTGTTGCCTGACATTTGCTTCGTTTATTTAAGTGTGTGAGCATGCCCAGTATGACCTTTCAGTGTGATGCTGAATGAAATCCTTTACATTTGTTGAAGTGTGTGAGCACTGCCGCTATAAACATTTATACTATATGTGTGTGGAAAATCAAGTTGTATTTTTACAGCAGGGTTCACCTTTGTGTCATAAATCAACAGGGATCATGCTGTGCCTGCAGGGCTTCCATGAGACACTTTGCATAGACTTATCAACATTTCTACATACAGGGGGGACAGCTATTCTTTGTACATTTCTACTTGGGGGCACACCTGATTGTTACTGTGGGTGTACATAGGATGAGGGGTTCACCTGACACTTATACACATTTGCTAGGCCTGCACTGCTATGTAAGGTACTCCATTTCAGTCTGTACTGTTGCCTATCGTACTGGCTTGAGGCATACTACTGTAATACAGATCTTAGCATCCACTGTCACATATATTAGATTGCAACTTCATAGCCTACCCAACCCACATCACACCACCTGGCCTGCTGTTCTCTGTCTGCATAGGCCTGTGGGGGAGGTTACCCATATGCCTCTTTAGGGGCATGCTACAGAATTTCTTTGTGTTTGCATTAGAGTACAATTGTTCTGATGTGGCTGTGCCAGTGAAATGCTGTCATGGCTTAGTGGTTCAGTACTGTGACTATAGTGCATAGTATCCTGGGTTTGAGCCCTGTCACTGCTTTTTATTTTCATGCTGGAAAGACCAGATGGCTTAAAGAACAGTAAAGCAGATATGAGCATGTTTACCTGACTTTGCTCAACTTTGCCCGACCTTGCCCAACATTGCTCAATGTTGCCCGACGTTGCGCTAGTTAGCATGGGCAATTTTGTTTAGATATACTAAATAGTGGTAAAAGCTGCTTAGCACTACTTTATATTGCTTAAAACATGGCAGTCATGCCTCAGGTGGTGCTGCAGGGCTGCCTATATCGGATGCACATGGTACACTCCCTATACATGTGTGGAAACAGGTAGTGTCAAGTTAGGCATCCCTTTTATTTTATGTGCAAGTCAGAGAAAGGTATAATTTCCAGGGTTCCTACTGAGCCAGTGTATGTGCTATGCGTTGCCTCTTTGCCAAGGCCAAGGCATACTGGGCACACCTCCTTCTGCCTGCTGGGGCAGGCTCAGGTTGTTCCTCCTCCGAGTCACGCTGTACCTGTGCAGGCCTTGGCAATGGTGGGGGGCTGTTTGGCTTTGCCCCATGCTGTTCCTGCTGCAGCTGTTTTCGCAGGATCATATTGTATAGCATGGCACATACCATGACAATTTGGGTACATGTAGTTGGTGAGTACTGCAAGGCTCCACCAGATGTGTCCAGGCACCAGAACCGTGACTTGAGCATCCCAAACACACACTCAATTACATTTCATGTTTGTGCGTGTGCCTCATTATGGAGTTCTTGTTCAGGTGTGTGTGCATTTCTGATGGCTGTCATCAGCCAAGGCTCCAGTGTGTATCCAGCGTCCCCCACTAGGTGACTGTCAGGGATGTCCCCATCAGCAAATATCTGGTACAGCTGCATCAGATGCCAGATATGGGAATTGTGGTAGCTTCCAGGGCAGCCAGCACACACATTCAGTATTATGCCCTGGGCATCGCACATGACCTGGCAGTTGATGGAGTGGAAGCCCTTGCAGTTGATGTAGGCCCTACCCCACTCATCAGCTGGTGCTTTGATGTGTATGTGCGTGCAGTCAGTTGCACCCAATACCTCAGAGTATTCCTCTATTTGCTGGAAGAGACGCATATTGCTGGCCAATACCTCATGGGAATTGGGGAAATATACATGATCAGCGACATGTCCTGACATGGCATTCTGGAACTGGTGCAATACCCTGGATGCTGATGCCTCTGAAATCCCCATCATATCACCAGTTGGTCTCTGGAAGGTACTTGTTGCTAGTATTCTTAGGCCAACACATACCTTGATTTCCACTGGGATGGGTCCCCTCTGTTGGTTCTGTGTGTGAGGTGTGGCCTGCACAGCTCAACAATTTGCTGCAGGAGGTCTCTGTCCACTCCATAGCACTCCACTATCTCCAGCTCATGTAGTCCCTGGTAGGATACCCTGGGTCTGTACACTCTTCTCTGTCTCCTCACTGTGGGTTGCTCAGCAGCATTCGCAATGGCACCACCCTCAGCATCTTGCACATGTTGCCTTATAATAGCAATGGCAGCCCCTAACATTTTTTTGTCTCACTTAAGCTTTTTAAGTTTTCACTTCTCTTTGTAGACTGCAGTGTTGCAGTGTTTTTGAGAAAAACATGGGGGAATGTTGTTTACAGAGTTTTAAGTGCTGGGCTGGGCTGGGCTAGTGTACTGCCTGTGTAATTGGCTGATTCTGATTGATTTCACCTGGCAGCTGTGCTAGTTCTCCTTGGTTAACTTCCTACCACTTCTTTTCCTTCCTTTTCCCTTTTTGTTTCCATAGGGGGCAGCGCCGTTTAAACAAGTGCAAACATGCGCAAATGAGCACACACAGGCTTAGGCAGGTGAGCATGCACGCACACAGGCTTAGACAGCCTTACACAGGCTTACACAGGTGCACACACGCGCACACAGGCTTAGATGGGTTTACAGGCAAGCACATGTGTGCACACAGTGTAAGCATCTTTGCAAGAAACGTTAGTGATATCCACGGCATACACCTTCAGTTTCTGGGTTTCAGTTAAGACAACTGTAGATACACCTCTTCCAGTCCTGAGTAACTCACAGCAAACACAAGCCACTCTGCTCCAATAAGCTTACAGTCTTTGATACATACCCCCTCATGATGTGACCTATCTTCTACTCTACTACTCCCCTAATCCTACACTTACACTCTAGGGACATGGTTCACATGGCAGGGAAAATTGGGATTCACTATCCTTATCCTCATTTGCATAGGATTGCCTACTAATGCTTGGTTACATCTCTCAAACTGAGCTTCCCCCTTAGCAACCACTACTCAGTAGTCATGTTGTCTTCAGCCTGCCATTCACCTGCATGGCAGAGGAATATTTTTAATAAAATGCTTATTTTTTTGTTTTTATTTTCTGGTTTTTATAGCACCACACATTTGCGCTGTGCTACGCTTAAACATCGGAGATTGGGGAAAAAATATTTTTAATATTTTGCAACAGACTAAAATGCCAATGGCCTTATATCTGGCCATTGGCATGCTTCAACTGGATGCATCCTTTATTTGGAGCTGTCATAGCTCGGTTTTGCTAGTTGCAGAACGGTACTCCATTACCAACGGAGTACATTTTTGCAAATAACTCTACTCTTACTCAGACAGGTTAGTGTTTCCTGGATCGCAAATTGACCTCATTTGCATAGCTTTCAGCAGCAAATGAGGTCATTTGCATAACATAACACTGTCCGTGCAAGAGTAGTTTTAGGAGCTCTCATGCATGCTCCTACCGGCTGTTGCTGCATCGCTTGGCAGACATATTGTCTGTCTGGAGTCTTACTCTACTCTTAGACTCCATGCAAGCCTTCATGAATCCGGCCCTGTATCTCTCTTAGAAGAAGCTGGGAAATTGTCTGTAACCATTTTGTATTGTAATGAGTGCAGTTAGAGGCAGAATGGCCATGTGACTGTGATTGTGCTGTTGTGACATTTTATACCATAGTTTTGGAAAAGCTAATTCACTTATTAGGCATAGTAGAATAGAATGCATGTTTTAAGTGGGATGTTATAGTTATTAGTATTACTTCTGATTTTGTGCAATGCCAAATGTCAAGCAGTATTTTATTGTTTTCTTTCTTTTTATTTTAATATGATAACTTGTGTGGAATGAAATCATTCAGATTTGATACAGTTGTGCCTGGGACATGCTTTGATTAATTTCATTAGGGCTGTACTATATCATTCAATTTCTGCAGTTGTTCCTTGTTATGACACTGACATGAACTAGACAATAGTGCATAGATGTTTGCAGACGTAATGTACAGGGAGACTTCCTCCCGCTTTGCATTAATATGTAGTGGAATAAATTGTTTTTAATATTTGTCTGTGGTAGTCTGACAGCATGCAGACTCATTTCTAGTTGTATTGCTTCATTTATTTTTTACTCAAATGATTTTTATTTTGAATATGCAATAGAACAATAAATAGATACTTATTACGATTTACAATAATATTAGATAATAATCAACTATGTACAAATTTACAATTAGCCTGACAATTTAAATTGAGTGATAATTTATACAGATATAATTTAAATAAACTTGAGAAGTATTTACTTTAAGGGGATGTTGGTTCCTTTTGCAAAGTGTCAGTTAATGACAGAACTTTTTTCCATGGATTATTAGTTAATGGTCTAGGAAATATTCTTAATTCCTTAGTTTTAATTTCCATTAAGAATGTTTTCTTCGGTAGACACAGAAAATCTTCTTTGCTAGTAGCTGTAGTAGAATTCCATCTCTTTGTTATACATTTCCTAGTGTTAGCTAGTATTGTCCAAAGTATATAAACATCAGTTTTATTTGAAAAAAAAACCATCAGTTATATTCAGTAATAAAACCTTGGCCATGACAAAATTATCAATATAGATTGCCTGCATGAATTTCTTAATATTTCTCAAAAGGCTTTAATTTTTATACAGTTGTAAAAAATGTGAGACCAATCAGCTTTATTAAATTGTTGACATCTCCAGCATCTTCCATTATTAACAGAATTGAATTTTGAAACTTTATCAGGGGTTAAGAAGGATCTATGAAGAAATTTCCAGGTAAATATTCTCCAATAATGAGAACAAGAAGTCAGTTTTACTGAAAGAAGTAGATTTGATTTATTTTCTGGAGTTAATTGAGCCGTATATCCTTCAGTAATAAATTGCCAATATGCTGGTTTAGGCAATGTTTTGTAATTTTTTTATTAGATTATATACGTATGAAGTTTAAGCACTTGGGCTTCAGACCAGTTGTTTTACATTAAGAAGGTTTGTGGCCTGCACTGTGGTGGCAGGACAGGTAGCTTACATCCTTTTAATTTGGGAATTGCTGATTGAGGGCTCAGTGTCTGTTATTCTAAAAGTGTATTGATTCGGGTTTAAGCACTTTGGCTTCAGGCCAGTTATTTTACATTAAAAGGGTTCGTGGTCTGCACTCTTGTGGGAGGAGAGGCTTGACTCTGCCCTTCTGAGCTGGGAATTTCTGTTTAAAGGCTTATAGTGCCTGCATATTTGAACTGCTTCTTACTGAAATTGGTACACCTTGTTTGCTGTAGCGTAGACTAGATCCAGGCCTGCTGAATCTAGCTTTGTTTGTATAACTTGAGCACTAATCCAGGCATTCTTTAAAGTATTCACTTGTATTTACTACTGCTTGGTAGTAACTTGATTAAAGTGTAGCTATCATTCTAAGTCTTTTGGATTAAGCACTTGGGCTTCAGGCCAGTTATTTTACATTAAGAAGGTTTGTGGTCTGCACTCTTGTGGGAGGAGAGGCTGGACTCTGCCCTTCTGAGCTGGGAATTTCTGGTTAAAGGCTTATAGTGCCTGCATATTTCAACTGTTTCTTACTGAAATTGGTACCCCTTGTTTGCTGTAGCATAGACTAGATCCAGGCCTGCTGAATCTAGCTTTGTTTGTATGCTTGTTGTTTGTTTGCTTGCTATTTCCCTGAAACTCTAATACCACCTAAAATGCGGCTTTTCAGCGCTTCTGTGGATCCCTAGTGATATCTGCAATGCTTACTGTACTTATTTCCTTGTTTCACTTAAAAGAAAGTTACTGTTTGTCGTTTTTGCATTTAAGTTACCTGTAACACATTGCATTTAAGTTACCTGGCACTTGCTCACTAAAGCAATTATATAAGTCAGCACTAAAAAATTAAAAGCACTACACCCTCACAAACTCCCCTTGAGTACCTTGTTCCCCATTGGCCCTTTTTTTTCAATTATAAAGGAATTCCCAATACTATTCTAGCATGTCCAAAGGTCAGTTGTCAATCTCCTCTCCGGTCCAGCTGGTGAATCTGGGAATCTTGAGGCAATGTTACAACTGCCTCATGTACACAGACAACCCTTTCCTCCTCCCAACAAATTCCAACACATGTGAGAGATGCATCCATATAGCCAAACTGGAGGCTAAGCTCTCTCAACTCAGTACTGGCGTAACCAGTAAGGAGGGGAAGGAAACCACGCTCACTACAATTCCCGTCTCACATAGACCTACCACGACAGCAAACCAAAAACATAAACACACAAAAACATACTCGGAGGCTCTAAATAAAAATCTGCCTAAGCAGCAGAGACCTCCAAAGCAGACAACCAAGCAACCACTACCCCAAAACAAAACACGTGCAACACATAGCTCACAAAGCCAGTGTGCCGAACAGTCACAGCCCTTAAGGCTAAACAACACACCTGATACACTTGTAATAGGTGACTCTATCGTCAGGCACACTGACGTCCCACTCACCAGGCTGAACAAGGAGAAGGTCACGGTGAGCTGCCTGTCGGGCGCTAGGATCCGCCACATATCACAAGCACTCAGGTCACTCCAAGGCAAGTACAAATATGACTCAGTTATCGTCCATGCTGGTGTGAATGACCTGAGACGTACCTCCCTGGACTACGTGAAAAGAGACATAGAGGAGCTCTCTGAGCATGTGGCCCATGCCGGTATGACCCTGACCTTGAGAAGCATCTTACCCGCACCAAGAATGATGCCACAATATGAAGACAAGATGATCAATTTCAACAATTGGCTTAAGTATTGGTGTCATTCAAAGGGGATCCAATGCCTGTCAGCCTGGGATGACATGCTCAACAAGCCACGATGCTTCGCTAGGGATGGCTTGCACCTGTCACCCCTAGGCTTTCGGATATTGGCAAAGGATCTTGCTACCTCCATAGTGCCCTTTTTAGGCAAGGCTCAAAAGACAAACCCACCTCCATAGGTATCACAAGGGATAAGAAACTAAGAGTAATGCTACTCAATGCCAGAAGTCTAAACCTCAAGATGCATGCACTCAAAACTCTCCTTAGCACGGAGAACATCGATATCTGTGCAGTAACAGAAACCTGGTTCAAGGCTCCCGAGAGCACCCCAGCACTACCAGGTTATACCTCATACCATGCTTTTCGGCCCCAAAACTTGGACCGAACTACAAAAGGAGGCGAGTATCAATATTCGTCAAAGATACCCACACCTCCAGGTTGGTGGCACAGCACGAAGCATCAGAGACTATCCATGTGCAACTAACAGTGGGTAAAACTGCCTTCCAGTTTATAGCCTGCTACAGACCACCCTCCCAAACCCAGGAACCCCACTCGGCCTTCCTAAGAA
Organism: Protopterus annectens; assembly: GCF_019279795.1. NCBI lineage: Eukaryota > Metazoa > Chordata > Ceratodontiformes > Protopteridae > Protopterus > Protopterus annectens. The sequence goes on from NC_056736.1 coordinate 511,678,583, forward strand.
CACTGGAAAATATGAAGGTCTCTCCAAACACCATTATATTGGGTGACTTCAACTACCCAAACATAGACTGGGAGCATTACTCTAGCTCCAACACCCTAGCCCAAAGGTTCCTAGAATTTATAAACTCAAACGCTATGGAACAACTTGTTACCACTCCCACAAGAGGGGAAAACATACTGGACCTGATCATCACCAACATGGGGACTCTATGCTCCAGACCAGAAGTGTATCCCTCACTGGTAAGATCAGACCATAAACTAATCTCACTGGATATTCACATCCCGACCCCAGCCCCTGCCCAGAAAACCACAGTGAAAAACTTCTCTAAAGCAAATTTCACACTCCTCAAAACCGAGGTGGAATCCTTCAAAGCTCCACGGGCCTGTGGAAAATATGACCCAGACCACAGAATCCTTTATAAATGCATTCTATGAACACCTTCAGGAATGCATGGATCATGCAATCCCAAATAAAACCAAGACCCAATTCTCCAAAGGCAGACATCCTGTCTGGTGGACCCCAGCCATAAACAAACTATACAATAGAAGGAGGAAGCTACTAAATGATAGAGCAAAATCCCAAAAAGGGAAGGCATCTCTGATCAGTATTAGCAAAAAACTATGGGCACTCATAAAATCGTCTAAGGCCAGCTTCGAGAGAAAAATTGCACAGGAAACTAAGGATAATCACAAGGCTTTCTTTAGTTATGTTAGGAACCTGGGTGGGAATTCCCAGATATGCTCAGAATTAGTCCAAAATGACAAAAATACACCGAACTCACAGACATTGCCAACATCCTAGCTGACAGGTTCAGCGCAAACTCCCCCCCCTCCCCACCAAAAGGGCAAATATCTATCCCAGCAGAGTGCTGCCCCCCTGACATCTCAGATGCTCAGGTAAGACCCGCCTCTCCAAAGCAAAAACACGGCATCAATGGGACCAGACGGTGTCCCGGCTGCATCCTACATGAACTCCAAGAAGAGCTAAACCCAAACATAAAACTACTGTTCAATCTGAGCCTTACTACAGGATATGTACCCAAAGAGTGGCACAGCAACAGTGGTCCCTCTCCACAAAGGTGGTGCCTCAACGGATCCTGGAAACTATCGCCCATAAGCCTGACTAGCTTGGTCTGCAAAGCTATGGAAAGGATCATCATGGACCTCATAAATAAAGATATTGGGGACCTACAGACACTGGATCCTACCCAGTTTGGCTTTGTTAAGGGCAGATCCTGACTCTTAAACCTGGTTGATTTCTTTGAAACAGTCACCAAGGCCATTGATGAGGGAAGGTGGTCCACACAGCCTACCTTGACCTCCCACAAGCCTACGATACAATACCTCACTCGCATTATAGATAAGCTCACCAGCTTAAATATAAACCCCTATGTCACTAGATGGGTTGCAAACTGGCTCATGGACAGAACCCACATGGTTAGAATTGCTGGAGCCATGTCAGACTCCAAACCAGTTACAAGTGGCATCCCACAAGGCTCAGTCCTGGGACCTCTCTTGTCCGGTATATATTTCTCGGAGGTACAGGCCAACATGGAAGGACTGTGGCTGACCAAGTTCGCAGATGACTGCAAACTGGGCGCCATAATAGACTCTCCAGCCGATACAAGCATCCTCCAAAAGGGCCTCATAGAAACAGACAACTGGTGCCAGAGCCATGGCCTCAAGCTAAATGCCAAAAAGTGTATAGTCATCCCCTTTGGCAAAAACAAAGTGCCCACAAATTATCACATAGATGGTAATCCATTAATTACAGAAGAAGTAATTAGGGACCTGGAGACCCAAGTTGATAGCAGTCTCTCATTTGACAACCACATGGCCAAAGTGGTTAGAAAAACATTTTATATAGCCCACCTAATCATGAAGGGATTCACATCTAGATCAGGGGAGGTCATCGTGCCTCTTTACTCATCCCTCATCAGGCCCATAATTGAGTACAATGCCCATTTTGGGATGTACCTTACCAGACACCTGCAGCAACTGGAAAGACCCCAAAAGTACCTCACCAAGAGGATTAAAGGGCTCAAACAGATGCCATATGCTGCCCGGTTAAAGAAACTCCAGCTCTACTCAGTGGCATACCGCCTGTTCAAGGGTGATCTGTGCCTGACGTATAAAGCCTCCAACCCGGAATTAATGGACATGCTGCACCTTAGAAAATCCAAATCCCATTGAGCTACGCGCTCGAGAGACTTGAACCTCAGCACTGAAATAAATAGGACATGCTGGTGGGACAGATTCATAACCAAGAGGCTCCCTTCACTCTGGAATAAAATCCCAGTCCAGGTTAGACAGACTCCCTCATTGACTCACTTCAAGAGGAATCTTGATGAGTGGATGGGAGATCGTAGGTTTAACCCAGGTATCACTTCTGTGTCACTGTTAGACAGAGGCACAGTATACTAACCTCGAAAAAGGGCATAGCAAAATTAATTTAAAATGGGTGGCGAAAGCCAAACACATTCTGGCTAGGCTTATAAATGCCCTAGGGCAGATAGCCTAGTATGAACCTATGAACCTAAGTTCCATTTTCCAATTTCTTATTATTATATATAATTTCAAACAATTTAATTATAAATTTAGGTGTAGTTGGGAAAGAAGAAGTATTTAATATCCTACATAGATCCTTTGAGTATGTCAAAGTGTTCTGAAGTATTAACCATTCATTAGCATTCACTTTATAAGTTAACATCATATATTGTATATCAAGGACTTGCTGATTTTTATACAATGTAACCAACAGATTAGGTTTTTCTGTTCCCAAGATATGAATATATCCCTATGAATTCTATCTGTAAAGTTTTTAGTAATGCTGAATGGAATTAACATTGCAAACCAAAGCTTTAAATCCATATTCATATTTATAAATTTACTAAAGTGATCAAATATATGATTTACTATATTCAACCTAGATAGTTTGTTTGTATTGTATTGTACATTTAAGGTCAGTGAATACTATACTATATTATATTTATCTATAGCAATAGAATTTTTCAATAAGTTGTTTTCATTTATTATTATAATTGTATGTGGAATTTTTCATTTGGATATATAACTAGGATTAATCCATTCAATCACCGTTTTAAGTAGGGTAGCTTTTATATAGGATTCAATATCTGGGAAATTTATTCCTCCTTGATACCATTGTCTGATGTGATGGGTATATGCAATTTTGTTTCTTTTCGGATACCACATGAATCTTAGCAGTATTGATGTTATTTCCTTGATATAAGATTTCTCAGGGATTAACAAAGTAGCTTGAATAACATACACAATTTTAGGGGGAAGAACCATTTTAATCAACTGTAGTCTGTCTTCAAAAACTATGAATAACGTATTATATTTGCACACTAGGGAATCTATTATATATATGACCCTTTTATAATTAATATTCAATATGTCTTGTATATTTTCACATAAGTCTAGCCACAAATATTTTAAAGTTTTGACATTTTCGCCTATGATATGATTTTTATCCATTTGAAAATCCTTCTTTTATTTAATAATAAATATTTAGATTTTTGTTTGTTAAAACGTAGTCCCGATATCTTATGAAATTTCTCTATCAAATTATCTAGTTCATCAAGCATTTCTTTTGACTTCAATAGTGTAAGAAGTATATCATCAGCAAAGAGCATGATCTTGGAATTATATTGATCGTACATGTTTATTCCTTTTATGTTTGAGTTGTTTCATATTAATATAGCCAATAACTCTATAGCCAATGCAAATAAAATGGGTGACATAGGACATCCCTGTTTAGAGCCTCTCATAACTTGTATAGCCTCTGAAGTAAAGGGTACTATTTTAACATAAGTTAGATTATTTTCATAGAACTTTTTTATGAATGTAATGAAGGAAACAGGAAATTCATACGCTTCTAAAATTTTAATTAAATATTCCCAATTCAAGGAATCAAAAGTCTTCTCTATATCTAGTCCAATTATTAAGGCTTCTGTGTTTTCTTTATTTAAATAATCAATTAACGTCAATATTATTTTAATGTTATCATGTGCATGTCTATTTTGAATGAAGCCTGTTTGATCATGGTTGATTATTTCATTCATTTGATTTTTTATTGTTTTACCAGTATAGACTTAAATAATTTATAATCTTTATTTAATAGTGAGATTGGCCTATATGAACTACAATGAGTATCATCCTTGTTTTCTTTTAAAATGGGTATAATTGAAGAATATCTCCATGAAGGAGGGATTATTGCATGGGTTTGAATTTCAGTAAATGTTTTATGTAACAATGAAGTTATATTTTTGGGGAATAGTTTATAAACGTCCATGATTAAACCATTCATTCCAGGAGATTTATAAGTTTTAATTTCTTTAATTGCATCAATGATTTCTTTATGTGCAATGGATTTTTGTAATTCCCTTTGTGAATCTTCAGGAATTGGTTTAATATTCAAAATAATATTTCCTAAAATAGAATGTTCTGATAAATTATTGTTGGTTTTATAATGGTTTCTGAAATGACACTTGAAAGCATCTAGTATATCTCCTATTTCCGAAACTTTCTTACCTTTACTTTCATGTAATATATTAGTAATAGAGTTAGCTTTAGCTTGCATTTTAACTTTAACAGATAAATTATGTAAATGTTTTGGAGAGGTAGCATAATAATTTATTTTTAGCCTCTCTATGGCTAAATTAATTTTGTGATTTAAAATTTCTAAATATCTTTTATTCAATTCTTATATTGTCTTCTTATTCTCTAACATATTAGGAAGTTTTGTAGATTTAAATAATGGGAGTTTTCTTTGAAGTTCTTGAAGTTCTGATTCCCATTCCTTAATTTTATTTTTATACCAGGCAACCATTTTCCCGTAGATATAAGCTTTTAATGAATCCCAAACCATTACTATATTCGCTTCTGAATTGTAATTTATATCTACAAAAAATTAAGTTCATTTATTAACCAATCTTTAAATTCTTTAATTTTTGTTATGTGCAAAGGAATTCTCATAAGGAATGTTAGTGGATTAAAGTTTATTTGCATTTTTAGAACTAATGAATTGTGGTCAGAGAGGGGACAAGGAATTATTGTAAAGGAAGTAATTTTTGTTTGTAGATCTTGGGGAAATGTATATCTTATCAAGTCTGGTTTGAGTACCAAATCTATAATCTTGATGAGAAAATAATAAAAAAGTATCTATAACATTATAGGTATCTTTCAACCTTATAGATTCAGTCCATTTTTTTAGTATTTTTGCAGTTGTTAAACGTGGAGATTTTTTATTGGTAGTTTCAGATGTATCTGTAATACAATTAAAGTCCCCCATTATTAAATTTCCTTTGGATATAGTTGTAATTTGAACTAAACGTTTTTAACAGTCCTCATCCCAATACCAGGAAACCAATATAGATTTACTATTGTCCACAGTCTATTATTAAACTTCAGAATAACTATAACTATAAGTCCTTCTTTATCTACATATTTGTGTATTATTTCAGGGTTTAATGTATTCTTTCTCCATAAAGTTATAACTTCCCTTTTCTTTGTTTTATAATTGAAGCATGCTAGGGTCATGAAGTCACTTGGATTCCATATGAAGTTATCATTGCTCTTGAAGTGTGTTTCATGTAAAATAATTATTTGAGATCTATTTAAGTTTAGGTATCTTAGTAGATTAGCTCTTTTATTTGGGCTATTTAGACCATTAATATTTAGCGATAATATGGAAAAATCCATGTCAGATTATTTTGAGAAAACGTTTAAGATGCCATTAACTTTACCTGTATTCACTCCTTCCTTGAGACATAAAATATTGTTTATTAGTACATAATCAATGATCCCTCTGAAGCTAGTTATCACTAAAGTTCTCAATAAGTATACATCAGGCTTGGAAAAACTAATACACTCTAAAATCTAAATAAAATGCTAACATTAAAGCAATTAGATTCTTAATCCCTACCCATCATGGAATGAAATACATTCCTAGTCCAACAGATAGGTACATCTGGTGAACTATCACTCTAACTTCCTTTTCCCATTCAATTGAGCTCCATATGCACTATGAACATTCAAGAAGTCTAATAAAGCTATTATTATTAATTGTTTTAAACATTCGGTTATAGGAGTTGTTATTTAATGTTAATTAACTGCTTATTCATTACCATCTAAATATAAAAACATATATATTTGAATTATACTAATAATTAAACTTATTCAGTATATTTATATCAACATAACTTTCTATATTGTATATATTATTCATTTCTTAGAAACACACAAACACTATAAATCCTTAATCACAGAGACTTGTAACTAGTACCATGCATTTTAAAGAATATCACTTCCTGCAACAAATACATATATATTTCTAAATACTATTCAATAGCTTTTAAGGAGACTGTAAGAATATCTTATAACCTAAACATAGTCTTTAGATCTATTATGTTTTGGTTGGTATTATAGTAATGTTCTAAATAGACATTCAAGTAAGTGCATGTAATTATATTAATAAAGTAATGTAAAGCATGGCATTTTTATAATATGCTAGATCTGGTACTTGTAAAAATTTAGATGTTTGGTTTACTTTAATTATGAATTTAATCAAAGTATACTTCAAACTTCAACCAGTTCTGGTGTAATTTTCTTATATAAATGGTGTAACTAAGGAATTTCTGACTTGTTTCCTAAACCATAATGTAACCATGCTTCTGTAGACTACGAGTATACCAACAGCCAATCAGTTCCTTGCCTACTCGTTGCTATAATACCCTTAAACATGGTCAGCTATTACAGATATCTGAAGACTTCTTCCCTGGCTCGTGTGAACTGCGAAATTAAGAAACTTCATTCAATCATTCACAAGCTCTTAATTCCCACCCAAACAGCTGTTAAGAGAAAATATCTCAATATGCTGACTCTTGTAAGGAACTCATTGCTCATGTCTATAACATGTCTATAACATGTCAGTGTTCACTCACATCATTTTCATTCCCTTCCAAGCCCAATTTCTAGCATACAATTTGTCCGCATAACTGATCAAACCTCTCAACCAGTAGCACTCTTCCATTCCAAGCCAGTGTATTTATATAACTGTACAACAGGTGAGCCCACGAATAACAGTAATGAATTAAGAAGAGAGAAAAAATGAAAGGCATACTATAATTCCAAATGTATACTCAGTTTACACATCACGCAGTATCTTTCTAGAGGCAGAAACTAGACATCACCAGATCTACAATACCTCTCTCTATCTCTGCCATAATCAACCTCCATCAATCAATTTGAACAAATAGTGTTTATCAAGTGAGCCAAGAAATTTTGCGTACACCACCATCCAACCTACATTCATCCTCCAAAAAGGGGGAACAAATGTCTAACTATGCTGGCTATCCCTGTTTCGAGACTGCTTTCCTTCAAAAGTGCGAGCCCTCTTTCAGTGTTAGTCCCATCCCCTGAGTGCCACACAAAACATAGCCCCTGCAATATAACTTAGATAAAAAAAACACATAGTTCCATGAAGGATATGACCCTAGTATATACTTCTCTTCATCAGTGTTTTTGACATAAATGTTTACTGTTCACCATAAATCTAATTTCATTGTTAACGTCATTGCTTCTAGGAACATACGTAAGGCTTAACATCTTTACGAAACAACCACATATTACAAGTGGCTGCATATACATATATTATACAGTATACAGTAGGCAGTGGAACAGGGAACAAATAAATAGATAAGCAGTAGCTGTTAGTTATGCCAGGGGGAAAGAGTTTGTGTTTTATCCTGTAATATACAGAGAATTGCATATAAGCAGTATATGCATGCATCTCATTAATTACGTCTTCCATTCATTTCTTTAATACAACCTCCATAGCAGGAACATTCAATTTCACTTAACTTATTAATTAGTTCCTATTCTCAGATCATAGTATGTTAGCTACTGACCGTTTTAGCAAGTTTGATGAAATTTAGCTAATATTTTAAAATATAGAAATGTTGTTATTTTATATGTACACAGGCTGGCGACCAAACATTAGGCTGAGACACCAAAGGGTCTATATTAGAACATCGAAGTTTCAAAACTTCGAATGTTCTAATATCGACCCCTATTCAGCGAACGCTGACAACATCGAACATGCAGAACAGCAAATTTTTTCCTAGGGAAAAATTTTGCTGTTCCAAAACACATACACACAACACAAGCACACCAAACAAACAGCAATCCACACACATATACCTAAAATCTTACATCTAACCCTACACTAAACTGTACATACACCACTAACTATCCACTTACATTAACCCAAACCCTAACCCTAAGGTCTGTCACAATCATACACTCACCTCACCCGTGCCCTAACCCTAACTCACCTAACCCACCCTAACCCTCACATCCACACAATCATACACATACCTAACCCAGGCCCTAACCCTAACTCATGTAACCCGTGCCCAATCGCACACTTACCTGAACCCGACCTGTAACTTTCCACCACAGCATTGAAAATAGCGAAGCGACAGAAACAGACAAACAAATTCTTTCCCTAGGAAAAAAATTAGTTTTCTGTAGCTTTACTATTTTCAGTATTCGCTGAATAGGGGTCAATATTAGAACATTCAAAGTTCTGAAACTTCGATATTCTAATATAGACCCGACACCAAAGCCCAGTCATATGAATAACATATTTATCTAAAATTTGTAAATAATAAGCAAAATGATGCCAAGAACTATATTATAGTTAGTTTCGTCATATTATGACTGGAGATCAAACAAGTGTCTTTCTTAACTACTTCAGTCACATTAGAACCGAAGAAATATGCTTCGTGCTGCTTTAACTTTAACTATTGGATTACAATAACATTATTTAACTTGAAAAATGATACCATTCATAGTTAGAAGAGACATTTCTGTAGTATAGTCAGGGAACCTTTGAAATGTTACTATGTATGTCACCTAAATTCAAAGTGATATTGCATCTAGCGACTAAGGTTCATTTCAGCTAACAGGAAATATCAATAAGCAATTTAATAAAAAGAAAATTAATTAACTAAATAAATAGACGTGACACTAATAAGCTGAAAAATACATGGTTATAAAACACAATATTTTAACTTTGATATTACTAGATTGTGTAAGTAACTATATTAAATAAAAGAAAAATTTTAACATATATTTAGTATAAGAATATAAGGAGAGCAGAGGAAAAAAAACAAAGAGAAGAAGAGAAACATAAAAAAGAGATGAGGAAAGGAAAGAAAATGTTAGCAAGAGATAACTGTGACTAATATTAAATTAATAAATCATGTGTGAAGAGTTGTAGGAAACATACCTTTTCCTGTATATATGTGTTATATATAAATGCATGAGGTTAAAGGTACTGTAACATAGTGAGTCAATTTAGAAGATTTTAATAGTTAGGTTGCAGTTGACACTTTGAGAGATTTCACAGATGTTGTTACTTTGGATTTAGTTTTCTGTTTCTTCTTTTTAACATCAGTCCAGCAATTTTTATCAGTGGTTCTCTTCAGGGATGGGGATGCCTAGTCCATATCTTCTGAGATATTTATAATGGTATTGTTTTGAATGAATTGTAGGGCTTCTTCCAGAGTGTTGAAGGTTCTTATCTCACTTAGGTGCAGTATTTTAATTTTTGCAGGGAAAGCTATTTGAGCTTTAATATTATTCTGTTTTAGAATTTTTATTAGAGGCCATACCTTTTCTCTCTGTTCCACCACTTTAGTGGAGTAGTCATTGTCAAATCTTATTGTATTCTGGTTGTATTTTATAGGACTTTTCCTCCAAGCTGTTTTTAACAACAGTTCTTTGTCCATGAAAGATAAGAATTTTATTATAATTGATCTTGGTGGCAAAAAGGATGTTGATGAAGTTGTTGCTGGAGTTTTATTTCCCAGAGCATGATGAGCCCTTTCTATTCCAAAGGAAAATCCTTCTTTAAGATTCAGAACCTCTGGAATCCAAGAGTTTAGGAAATATATAATGTCCCCTCCTGTTTTCTCAGGTAAACCAAAAATCCTGATGTTTGATCTTCTCTCTCTATTTTCAAGATCATCTAGTTTGTTAGAGAGCCAAGTATTTTGCTTCAGGAGAAAGTCTATTTGTGTTTCCTCCTCTTTAAGCCTTCGATCAATGTCAGTCAAAGAAGGTTCAATGGTGGTTAACTTTGACTGGTGTTGCTGCAGTATTTCTTTGAAGACTTCTGTTTGTTTCTGGGAGTTCTCGTCTAGGTTTTGTAGATTAATCTTAAAATCATCCATTTTGTTGATAATTCTTGCAATGTGGTAGTCACCAGTTGTAGTTCCTTTTTTAGTGTCAAGTCAGCATGATAATTCTTTAGGTTACTCATCTCTGCAGTTGCTATGTACAGACTTCTGAGTAATTTGACAGGAAATTTCTTTTAGAAATCCACCAAACTTTGTATTTAGTTACTTTAAACTATTAACTAAATATTTGTAGTAATTTTGTTAGCAGTAGATAATTTAATTCCCTGAATGTAATACTAATCTATGGAGCTCCAAAAATTGCTGCCTTTAGTTAACCATTCAGGCTCCGCCCCTGCTTTATTTTTTTTGATTGTTTAACTTTGCACTTTTTGTCCTATTAGAATTTACCAGGCAACACATTCAAACTACATTTAGTGAGCCAGAGGGATTAGGCACATAAAATGAATGGAAGCAAATCAGCCAAGGGAAAAAGAGCTCATGATATAAATATGTTATGTATAAAACAGTATAATGAACCAAAAGGCAAATGAATGCTCTTTCATAGTGGATCCACACCGATTATACACACAGGACCATAACAACCTGGAAAGAGATGTATACTTTTTTTTTCTATACTTTATATAAGGGGCACTCAGATTATTAAGAGAGAAGATTTTATTTATTTATTTATTTTCATGAAAGAGGATTTGCAGAAAAAATGAAGCATTTTGGGGGGTCGGGACTGGGTAGGGGGTGGGGCTGGACAGGGTGTGGGTTGGCTGAAATGATGCAACATATGCGTACTAAAATCTTTTTGCTTACAAAAAAAACACTGATATGACCTATATGAAACTATTACTGTAATATTGTCTGCTTTATTCAGTAGCAACCATACCCATTTTTAATAATGCCAGGTGACATTCTACTCCTTTATATTTATTTGGTATGAATAGCACTAGCTAGATTGTTACTCACTAGCCTCGCAACACAGCCTTTGCAACTTGCTCAGCTGGAGCTGTAATGAATATAGAGAAACGTTTATGCATACCTATTAATCGCATACACAGGCTGGACTTTGGTGAACATTTATTGCTATGAATACTTACACACTGTTGGGACATCACCCCTCTGTCTTGCTTCTTGGATTCACTGTTCCAAGAGCTCCCTCTTCCTCCACTTCAAGTCAGCATAATGGTGCCAAACCTGCTCACCAGTCCGAGGGATACCAGTGGCACTGGTGAGATCATGGCGAGACTTTCCCAGGCTTCCACTTTGTATTGGGAGCCCTGGTACTGATGCTGCAGCAGTCTCACATCATGTTTTTTTTTTACAAGGAGTCCTACCATGATCTTGGACTCCTGTATGCCCCAGCGTTGCACCCGAAAGCACATTCCCTCTCCAACACCTGCCATACTGCCTACAGTGGGGAGCTACAACCAGTTATGAGCTCTATTCCCACCTGCGAGATTTAAATACAGCCAATTTCCCACCCTTTGTCGTGATTGGATGGTTTTGAATATGCTGAGCTAAGCTAAGCTATGGGAAAACCTGCTTAGCTAAGGTTTGCAGTGCTTTAAAGGGGCAAGTTCAGCACTGCTTGCCAATGGGCAAATCCACTTTGCTGGGCTACTCATTGCTTGGTTGCTTACACCTGTTCAGCATAGTTGTGCAATGCTTAGCATTGCTTATGTTTTATTTTATGGACTACCACCTATATGGGATTGATTTATCATTCCTGACATATTATAAGTTTGTTTACCTTCCCTGATATCTCCCAATGTGCTTTCATAACATTTATTCTTGTGTGACTATACTGTGTGGGGGCACTTGTGTTCATGTGGGGCTTTCACAACTTTATTGCACTGACACCTCACATCTGGGCCTAATACACTACTCTGGTTGAGAAATCTAAGTTACTTCCTAGATAAATGTACAAATAAATTAAAATTGTAATGATTTCACATACAAAATGGAAATGGTTGTGGTGAGGCTCAAACCATGAATGACTACATGCAAGGCATACGATTTAACTGCTATAACACTATTGCACTGCTGTTTATGTTGAATGTCTATTGCTATTTAACTTATCATGCCATTTCAGCTGGGCTAAGCATAGCTGAGCAACGGGCACACTGGCGCAGCTATGCTTAAACTTTACTGCAGATGTGAAAAAAAAACAGCTTTATTTTCTGGGGGCTGTGCTTTACAAATGTTCATGACATATAATGTTTTACAGTATGTCCAGATATTTTCATTATATTCTTGGTCCACGTTTCATAAACTTGTGGCTCTCTGGCATATCATTAAAGATTGAAGTTTGACAGTAATGACAGACATTTGCATTTTATACTTCATACCCTTCATAAAATTCATACTAATGCTAAACCTGTTATTCTATCAACTTTCTAAGTTTATAATGGCAATATTTCAGAGTTGTCCCTTATGGCTTTGTCCAGATTTCATACTCTAACGAGTTGAGGGGTGTAACGAGCGATCTCACTCTTTTTAAATTTCCGTGCAGCAATTCTGGTGTGCAGGGGATGTGTGTATTATGAGAACATTGCTCTCAAACATGCCCCCTGATCTCGTACAAGCACATATTACAGCATGACAGCATGCCTTCATACATATCCATGGCACACTGCCGTGCTGCACACGAATGGTCCCCTCTGTGCAGGAATAAGTTATTCCTGCATGGACGTTTGCTGAATCTGGGGGAATGTCTTAAAAACTAAAAAAATGTAAAGAACAAAATGCTTATTCAGAGAAACTCAGCTTTATTGTGGTATTGATTTTATAACTGCAGAACATAATCCTGATTTCATGTTGCATTCTGAAGAAAGAAAAATGCTTCAGACAAACTATTATATCTCAATAACCTTACCTGACTGACCCATAAAATCAGTGCCAAAGTTATTCATCCATTTACTGTTTTACAGTGATGCCCTGAAAGTCTTGTTTAATCAGTTTATTTTGGATATAATAGGAGAAAAGCAGCACACAAGCAGGCCCAAGTATCTACAGTACAAAAAAAAGACACAAAATCCACCAATAAAATCACTGGAGAAGCTGAGAAAGTTCTTTTTTAGCATAGTTACAATTTAATGTTCGCTATTCGTCCCAAAGACTTCATCAGAAATCTATTTCTGATGAAGTCTTTGGGACAAATAGCGAACATTAAATTTTAACTAAGCTAAAAAAGAACTGTCTCAGCTTCTCCATTGCTTTTATTGGTGGATTTTGTGATTATTTTGGATATAGTTACAGTAATAGGAACATCATGATTAAGCTTTTTAGTGATATTTAAGCAACATTCAATCTCTCAATCAAACCATAAGATCTAGACGCCAAATATCAGTGGCAACTTTGTCTTGCTAGTTTTCCTCAGATAACAGCAAAAAGAAACATCAACTTCACATGGTTCTCATATTGTTTCTGCATATATGAAACATATCTAATGTTGCTAATGTTCATAACTACTATGAATAATTGATTTAATATTATCAGCTGCAGATTTCAGGGGAAAAAAGAAGAAGCAAAATAATGTAACAGAAGAAGCCTTTTCTCAAAGTTCGTGCTCTCTGCATGAAAAAAAAAGTTGTCAAATACTTACTGTTGCAAATACGGGGTTGGGGGGTAGGTTGATTACCATTATTTTTGTGTGTGAGACATACAGAGAAGGACACCACTCGAAAATGGTTCAGATAAGTAAACAGAGAAACCTCTGAGTGAATGCTTTGTTAAAAATGCAAAACTCATAATAAGATTTATAAGAACAAAGTACAATGTAGCTAAAAATATAAGTGTCTTAGCTGACCTTATGACACAACTATAACTGGCTATTTTGAAAAGCTAATTCATACATGACACAAAGTATGTTCTGCTATGGTTTGATCATTCGCATCTTGTCAAATCTATATTTGGACAAATACAACTGTAGCAGCTTTATAAAGATTAAATGAAAGGGGAAAAGGTTTTATTTTTTAGGACAAGCTCTCCTACAACCCTTATGCAGGGGGACTTTACACCTCATACTCCTTTCTTTATATTTCAGCATTAGTAGTGGTGCAGTGGTAGTGTTGGCACCTCACAGCAAGATGTTCTCCGGTTCATATCTCAGCTGGGGTGCTTTCTGTGTGAAGTCTGCTTGTCCTCCCTGTTCTCATGTGGGTTTTCTCTAGGGGCTCCTGTTTCCTCTGATGTCATAAAAACATCATCTGGAGTGTTTCTCCCTGGGTCTCCACTGAATATTATCTTCATTCCAAGTTGGACTTTCCTAGTAAACAAATGCTAAATAAATAATCACACAACCATGGAGGAAAAGTCATATGGACTCATTGCTAATGTAAGAATCAAAACTGTCTAGAATAATTTCCTATTGCAGCTGGTCCAGTTGTAAGCAGCGTGTTGTAACACTGACTAGTGGTTGAGCTATCATTTGAAGAGCAACTGTTAGCATGATCATAGGTCAATACTGGGCTGTTGATCTATAGGACTACTAGTGGCCTAGCCACAGTATCCAAACCATAGGCACCCATTGACATGATTAATTTATAACTAGTTTCAACCCTTTTCCATAAAGGCTTGAGTGGACAAACCCAGGTTGTGTTTATGATTACCCATCCAATCCATTCATCCAGGTTATGATTAAAGACTGTCACGGAACCACCTTGCTTTACATCCAAAGGAAGTCTATTCCATAAAAAAGAGATTCTCTGATATATATATATATATATATATATATATATATATATATATATATATATATATATATATATATATATATATGTGTGTGTGTGTGTGTGTGTGTGTGTAGCCAGCAGGTCATATTCATTCTGCTGTGTATGGTAAGATTTCTAGTGCAGGTGCTGAGAGTGATATTAGTTTTATGGATGTACAGGAAGTCACATAGGGCTGGATTTCTTGAGGATTGGTAGGCTAGACTGCGGTCACCTCTTAGGAGTCTGTAGGAAACAGTAAAGAGAGAGAGAGAACACTTCAATGTGTCTGTGTCACTCAAGGAAGTTCTGTCCTTGATTACTTAGAAAATGCTGTGGTGTCTCAAGTTGGGTCATCTGCTTAGACGGGTACACACAAAAGAAGCCATTATGCTCTATTATGGGCTTGATGAAAGATGAGTAGAGCAGGATGATAACTTGGATAGATCTGGAAGAAATACCCCTGGTGATTAGTCTGGCAAGGTAAAACAGTTTCCTTACAACAGTGGATATGTGGTAGTCAAAAGATAGTTCATTTTCAATGAAAGTGCCCAGGTCTGTAATGACCAAGTCAGTTTTCAAAGAGGTGGCACCTATGTGGTAGATATAATCAATTATCAATTTTGCCTAAGGACACAATGCTGGAATTCATAAATTCCAATGCCATGGATCAACGTATCCACACCCCCACCAGGGGCAGCAATATCCTAGACCTGGTTATTACCAACATGGTCAACCGGTGCTCCACAACAGAGGCCAATTCCTCATTGGTCAGATCCGACCATAAGCTAATCACCCTAGACATCCACATCCCTCCCCCACCCCCCATTAGGGAAACCATAGTAAAAAAAATTCTCCAAAGCCAACTTCACGCTTCTTAAGACAAGTGGCAAACTTCACGACACCCATGGTGACGGACAATAGAGGTATGACTGCTGAATCCGACACAAATGCACTTTATAAGCACTTACATGAGTGCATGGATTGTGCAATCCCTAACAGAACCAAGATGCTATCCTCCAAAAAAAGGAAGCCAATCTGGTGGTCCCCTGCCATAAACAAACTCTACAACAGAAGAAAGAAACTGTTGCAAAAAAGAGTAAAATCCCATGATTGGAGAAACTCCCTGGTCAGCTTCAGTAAGAAGCTGAGATCCCTCATAAAATCCTCCAAAGCTAGTTATGAAAACAAAATCGTCACTGACTCTAAAGACAACCACAAAGCATTCTATAGTTATGTCAAGAATCTCAATGGCAACACTCATATCTGCTCTGAGTTACAGCACAATGGCACTAAATATACAGAGCCAACGGATATTGCCAACATCCTGGCAGATAGATTCAGTGCTAACTTTACCCCTCTGTCATCCCCTAAAGGGCCCATCTCTATACCAGAAGAATGCAAAGTTCCTGTAATCACGGCTGCACAGATAAAAAACACACTATCCAAAGCCAAGAACACAGCTTCCATGGGACCTGACGACATCCCATGCTGTGTTCTACATGAACTACAGAACGAACTGGCACCCCACCTAAGTACCACGTTCAATCATAGCCTCACCTCAGGCTATGTGCCCACTGAATGGCGCACAGCGACAGTTATCCCACTCCACAAAGGGGGAGCCACTACAGACCCCGGAAACTACCGCCCCATTAGCCTAATGAGCCTGGTCTGCAAGGCTATGGAGCATATCATCATGGAACTTATAAACAATGACATTGGTAATCTCCAAACTCAGGACCCCAACCAGTTCAGGTTTGTAAAATGCAGATCATGTCTCCTAAACCTGATAGACTTCTTTGAAGCAGTCACCAAAGCCGTAGATGAGATCTTGCCAAGGCTATTGACACCATCCCCCACCTGGAATTATAGATAAACTTACTAAAATAGGTATAAATCCCTATGTCACAAGATGGGTTGCCAACTGGCTCACTGACAAAACCCACACTGTGAAAGTAGCAGACTCCAAATCCAGCTTCAGACCAGTGACAAGTGGAGTACCACAGGGTTCAGTCCTGGGTCCTCTCCTGTTTGGTATCTATTTCTCTGAAGTACAGGCCAACACAGAAGGTCTTTGGCTAATGAAGTTTGCAGATGATTGCAAACTAGGAGCCATAATCAAAACTCCAAAAGATGTGGACATCCTACAAAAGGGCCTTGCTGAGACAGATGCCTGGTGTCAAAGTCATGGCCTCAAGCTCAATACCAAAAAGTGCATTGTCATTCCTTTTGGTAAAAACTCAGTACCCATGAACTGCCACATAGGTGGTAGTCTACTTAACACCAAAAGTGTGATAAGAGACCTTGGGACACAGGTGGACAGTAGTCTCTCCTTTGATAATCACATCGCCACAGAAGTCAGGATATCCTTCTATGTGGCACACCTCATCACAAAAGGTTTCTCATCCAGGAAAAAAGAGGTCATTGTTCCCCTCTATTCATCACTCACTAGACCCATTATAGAGTACAATGCCCCTTTTGGTATGTACCTCACAAGACATTTACAACAACTGGAAAGGCCACAGAAATACCTCACAAAGAGGATTAACACACAAAGCTATGTCAAACCCAGAGCTTTTAGACATGCTCCACTTAAAGAAATCCCAATCCCTATGAGCTACACGCTCTAGGGACCTAAACCTCATCACCACAATAAACAGAACATGCTGGAGGGATAGATTCCTGTCCCAGAGACTTCCCATACTCTAGAACAAACTACCTATCTATATCAAACAAAGCTCCTCATTAGCACTGTTCATGAAAAATCTTGATGATTGGATGGGAGATAGGAAATTCACCCCGGGGATCACTTCTGTGGCTCTGCTCGACAGTGGCACAGGAAGATAATTTTCTTGGGTGGCGAAAGCCAGGGTACCTTTGGCTAGGCTTATATAGGCCCTAGGGCCAATAGCCTAGTACCTACCTATGAACTTATGAACCTATGGATTTCTTGGCATTTAGTTTTAGGCTATTATCCAGGCACCACTTATTTGTGTTAGTCTCTTTTGAAGAATATGGGAGTTAATGACAGTGACAAATTTGCAGTAATCTGAAAATTTGGTCAGCCAGGCCTCTAATGTCAGCCTGAACATCAGAGAAGTAAACACCAAGGAGAAGTGGTCCTAGGACTAACCCCTGGTGGACACCACTAGTAACTATTCTTTGATACAGTGCACCTCCCACACTGATAGATTGGATTCTGTCTTCAAGCCAGTTTTCTATCCAGCGAGTAACATAGTATTAGCTTGTCGATAATGCCAGAATGCGGGATTGTATTAAATGCCATTACTAGGTCCAGGTACATAATGTGAACTGATTTTGATTTTGCCTGAGTCTAATGCATCAGTGACATATTTAGAAAAGCCCACCAGGCTCAGGAGGCAGGATCTGCCTTTAACAAACCCAAACTAGCTTGGGACCAGGGCTTGTAAACTGCTTAAGTCCATCTTAATATGCTCCATAAAGATACATTCCATTGCTTTGCAGATAAGGCTAGTGAGTCATATAGGGCTACATTTTCCTAGATCAGTAGTGGATCCCCCCTTGTGGAGCAGGATGACTGTCACAGTTCTCCATTCTTCTAGCAAGAATAAACTGGAGAGGCTAAGGCTGAATTGGCTAAGTAACAAGTCTACCAGTTAGTGCCTAGAGCTGACAAGAAGGTAGATCAGCACACTGACAGGACCAATGAGAATAGTTTTTTCGGCCTTAGAGAGAGCATTCAGAACCTGTTTGGATGTGATCAGAGTGGTTAGTGCAGGAGTGCTAATAATTTGGAGAAAGTTAGAGGGAGATAAAGGAGTAAAGTTAGAGCTGAATTTGTCCACTAATATGTTGACTGTCTTCAGGTGATGAGTTAGTCTTGTTGTGACATGTTAGATCTGATCATTGCTGGGCATTGATTCTATGGTTCCTGACAGAGCTGAAGAAAGTTTTGTGGTTGTCCTCGGCAGAAACAGCAATTCTCAAATTCTTTTCTGAATTCAACTCTGGGTGATGGCATATTAAGTTTGCTTTTATGGGCTATGAGTCTCTTCCTTATTTATACTACGGTTCTACCATAGGGGTTTATTCCTGAATGTGGCATTGTATTTATACCTTATGGGGACAGATGCCTCAATGCATACTTTGAGGTGAGCTTAGAAATTATCCACAAATGTAGCAGCATGTGAAACAGAGTCATCAGGTATCACTTAGTTGGATTAAATTTGCCTTAGAGTAGTCTCTAAAGACAGAAGGATTAATGAGTGTTACTGAGCAATGGTCAGTTTTGACCAGTAATGCAGTAGCTGTAGGTGTTGAAAATAGAGTGATAATATTAATGAGAACCAGGTCCACTAATGTTGAAACCCTTGTTGTGACTTAAACCAGTTGGTCTAGGGATTTAGCATTAATGAAGGCCAGGAATCATTGTGTGCATTTATTTGAGGTGGTGTAGGTTTCTCAGTCAATGGAGGGATAGTTAAAGTCTCAGAAGAGAATAGAGTTAGGGTCAATAGAGAAGGAAGTTGGTTTGTTTACCTATAAGTCATGTACTGCAGATGACCTGGAGGGGGCTATAATACAATACAGAGTTTTATTTACCATGAAAAGGCTATAAAGAAGTTCAGGGTCATTGTCCTGGCATTAGAGTCTGGAGATGAGGTGGCTTCTTAAGAGTACAGGCACCCCCTCCCACAATAACACCGTTATTTTCAGTGCTGGGTCTGAAAGAAAGGTAGGCACTGAATCCATGACCAGTGGGGGTGCTATCACTGAACTGAAACCATGTTTCAGTAACTTAAACAGATATTTATATTTTCAAGAGTTAAGAATGCCAGTAAGGAGAGCAACATCTTGTTTAGGCCTCTAGCATTGAGCAGTGCTACTATTATATACTTTCCATTTTGATTAGCTATATTGGTAATTTGAGAAGACTGTTATTGCCTAAAGAGAGCACTGTAGGAAAATAAATAGTCCAGGTCAATATACAGAACCCATGAGAAAAGAGGTACAAACAACCCCCAGCAAACCAGCCAGAGTATGTCAATCATCTTTATAGGCAAACTATGTCTTTTATAAAGATCCCTATATTCTTTCTAGACTGGCAAAGTTACACAATATTGTATACTTCCATAACTTCAAAATGTTCTGTTTATCTAGACAGCCAAATACAATATCATTTTTTCTTTTTCTTACAAATACACATAACTATGCTTGCTCGTTAACATTGTCACATAAAAGAACTAAATCATACTTCAATGTTTTGCTAGAACACCATCACCAACATCATTTTTTTATTCTTTAAAGGCTGTGTTGTACACAACATGTTGGTTAGATTTTCTTTCTTGTGCATTAGAAGAGAGAGAGTCAATGACAATCATAAACAAAATAAAGGGCTGCAGCTTTATTGATTAACCTGTTTTGTCATCAAGAGCAGGACATTTTTAAACTGATTTATTTCAAAGATTTTATTTAACTATAACATTTTCTAATTAAATTGATTTGTGGTAAGTGAACAGCACAACCAAGCAGCAAATCAAAATCTCAGAAAGCAATCATGCTTTAAATGTTTACGCGAAACTGCCAAACAGATTCATACCGAGTTTTTACAACTGCAATAACACTTTTTGGGAGACATCAGAATTTTTCTCCCTTCAGTTTTCAAGTATTTCTATTGCTACAATGTTTTTTAACATTGACACTCTGTGATTATTTATCACTGTGTAAGTAACTTATGTATAATTATCTAGGAAATGCACACCAATCATTCATATACTTTAAGAAAGTGAAAGCTTTAACACTTCTTGTTAGAGCTGTTCAGACACTTGAATTTCTATATGTATTGAATATGGTTCATATCATTTCACTGATTTGCCAAAAAGTGTCATTATCATGTATGCATTATCTAGAATTAGGTTTTCTCTTACAGTCCATTAGTAGCTGGTGTTTTAGGCACATATTCTGGAATTTGGAAGCATTGTTCTCATCATTGTAAGCAATTTCACATGAAGAGAGGTGTCATGTCTAGAGAGATGATTCAGAAACACAATGAACATGATTACAAAAGGCAGAAGAATATAAGGGCCTGCATAACATATGAATAGTGGCACATGACATAGAAATGAATGACATTGTTAAAGTGAGAGCTATTAAGGCAGATGCAAATGAGGGAAACAGCATGGTGGAGTGATACAGAAGCATATACATATTTTGCAATGAGAGACGCTACCAGCGGAATTGTTGACTGCCATAAAATGCTGGAGTTACATGTGAGAGGCAGTGAAATCATGTACAAAGTAGACACTGCATTTATATAAGTATACACATGAGGCTGTTGTCTGTGCTGCTAGTACAGAGGTACATCTCATCACCCTCAGAGTTGGCAGTTCATTCATCTGTACCTTACAAATCATTCTCTCCACAACACAGAAATACTGGATTGCTAGTGTGTACAATGAGGCATCAGACAGGAAACCAAGTGAGACAGAAGCAAGCGTGGTATGATATGGCAATGGCTAAGAGGTAGCATCTGATTCACAACTTTGGGCCAGAATAATTGTAGTATAGAACAGTGAAAATGAAGCATGCAGTACCAGACTGTTCTGTACCATGTAGAGACTGGCCATACTAAGATGATGTGTGTGTGTGTGTGTGTGTGTGTGTGTGTGTGTGTGTGTGTGTGTGTGTGTGTGTGTGTGTGTGTGTGTGTGTGTGTGTGTGTGTGTGTGTGTGTGTGTGTGTGGGTGTGTGTGTGTGTGTATGCGTGTGTGTGTGTGTGTGTGTGTGTGCACGCGCGAGCATGTGTGTGTCATGGCTGAGAGATTTTGGGGAGCTGGAAAGACTGGCCTGGGAGAATATGGTATCTCCATTGCCTTGTGGGTGGGTAGTTGAGGTCAGTGCTGATGAGTGTATTAATGTGTGTATGGACACAACTCCAGCAGATGCATTGTGCTATGCTGGGCAGCTGCAGGAGATATATGCACTGACTGTAAACAGCTTCATCTATGGGAGGGAGCACCTCCTCCTGGGAATATCATAGGCATGATTCACAGCATGCACAGAGGATGGAGTGTTCTGTGAGTGAGAATGACAACATACGTTATGGATGGTCTCTGCATTAACACCTTATCTGCTTATAGGTCCATAATGATCCATAGACTTACAGACAGATATGGTGGTGTTCCAAGTCTGAAAGTGCATGCTTCCCCTTCCATGGAGGGCTTCCCCATCAGAGTTGCATGAGATCTAGCCACAGGAAGAGCAGTGGCTGTGATAGATGACAGCACAGAAAGATCTCCAACAGACACAATTCTTATGATGCCTGTCTACAATAGTGCATATCTGATCCAGGCACTCCTGCAGTTCATTCCACAGATCATACACTATCTGATCAACTCAGCTATACCTGTTATGATATTATGGCCCAGCATAAACAATGAGTAGTGCCTATGGACAAACCCATCTCAAGAGAGGGGTGGTATCCATGGCATGCTTGGTCAGTGGTATGCTGTCCCCCAACATTATCATATTGTTCAGTGGAGTTAGTGGTAATCCATAGTGAGGTCACTCCTTGGGCTGAAGTGCTGGCCTCTTCTTGTCCCTCAGTAGTAGATTTGATCTGTGGGATGGGAAGCACAGGCACATGAACTGTGTCCATTGAATGAGATGAGGATGTGTCCATCACATCACATCACATTACCTGAGTGCACAACTAACACCATGAACCCTGACTGTGTTGGGATTACATTACTATAATCATTGAGCCCAGACAGTACCCCACCATCAGACAAGCATATATGCATGGTGGAGGAACCAGATAATACAATACTTGTGAAAACACCAAAATATTACTAAATTAACAATTAGCGCAGCTCTTTGCTAACACTCACCAGCCACTGAAGTTAATTGTATATAACAGAGTACTGTAGAAAATTAAGTTTAAGATAATATCTGCAGATTGACTCTACACCTGCAGTCTAAATGTTCATACAAAAACAAAGAAGTCAAGCTAGTAAATTCTATACACCGAAGGAGACACGTACAGTGAATAGTACCACATTCAGACCCACCTGGAGCATCACCATTGGATACTAATGATGGCATGTGCAGCTCAGCACCATCATCTATTGTTGATTCCCAAACTACCTAAACCCCCAGACAAAGATGACAAGAACTCCACTGTCTCAATGGTGGTTTGATTGGTGGACCCTCACCAATGGGCTTCAGTGCCCATGCCAGGCAGAATACCCTACTGCAAGCATGTGCAATCATATCAGTGACCTTTCTTTGGACCAGCTCATAAGTTCATTATTGATACCCTCCATAAGTTTCTAATACACATGCTCACAGAATGCCCAGTCAGATCTCTCATGCCACAACATCTACCAACCACACTCATGGATGTCATTCACTGACTCGGAGAGTTTACTGTTTTAGTGCTAATCATATTTAGGCATGACAACCTGCAATTGCATAGAAATATACGTGTAAGTGGATGCCAGGCATACCTCTCAACTGTCCAGATTTTTGCAGAATGTCCAGATTTTTGCCTCATTCTTGGTCTGTTTTTCATAAAAGTGTGGTTTTCTGGCAAATTAGTAGCAAATCATTAAAGACTGAAGTTAGAAAATAATGACAGACATTTGAGTTTCAGACTCCATACCCTTCAAAAATTTCATGCTAATGCAAATCCTGTTATTCTATTAACTTTCTAAGAGCAGTATTTAAAAATTGGCCCTATTTTTGGGCCTTTGTCTCACTTTTATTTATGGCTTTGTCCATATTTCTTGCTCTAAGTGGTTGAGAGGTTGATGCCAGGTCATGCACACCATCTCCCTAATCAATAAGACAAGAAACTGCTCAGTATTAGTACGGCAGCTACTCCATAGCAATAGTGATGGTGGACTGCCCCCATGTATGGCTGCCATCCATGTTGGAGGTATTATGCAGAGTGCTTTTCTAGGAAATGCATTGATATGGAGCAGGGAAGTCTCTTTATCCTGAGCAAAAAGCTTTGTGTGCACACAGCTATATGTGGGAGAACTCATATCATCCATATGTCCATAGACTGCAAGGGCAAAACTACTGCCTCCATGTACACTTTAGAAGATTACAGATGTGGAGACATGCATCTTGTTATTCCTTATTACCATGGTAGTGCTACTAGCCCAGCACAGTATTTGACTGCCACTGTTCCACAATCACCTTGCCAGTTACATATGCTATACCTGTGAAGTATAATGTATCTAGCCAACACAGCAAAACCATCTACTGTAGGAGCCCAGAGGATATAGGATATGTGAGTGTACAGTCCACAGGTTGGCTTGGGTCTGCAACCTAACATCATAAAGAAATTAAAGCAATCATCTAATAGTATCTACATAAGTTTTTCCATGTGGGTGTGTCTGGAGGCCATCCACCCTCCACCCCCCCACCCCCAGCAAAAGTTGCACAGGTGAGACATGAAACATCCTGGAACAGATATAAGATGGAAATGGTTAAAAATGCTATAAAGACTGCAAAAGGCATTTGCTATACCATGATCCTTTAAGCAGTCAAGATGGGTTTGTTTGTTTCTATGTCAAATGGATCCATAATATATAAGCTAAATTAATCAATGTTACATTGGATCCCCTGCTTCTACACTTTGGCTGTACTGCAGACACCTACCCACATATACAGGCCATAGGAATAAGTGATTATAAGATGTGGTTATGTCACTGAAATAGTGATTTTGTGGGGGGGGGATCTGAAAAAAACAAGGCCACTGGGTGCATAGCCCTGTTCTGTATTCCCTCCCCCACAAACTCACCCCAGAGTACCTCACTCACAGCTACTGGATCACTGTCTGCAGACAGATGTGTACCACTTATTCACATAGTGCACTGCATACATGGTAGAGGTGCCCTCCTATACATGACTTTACAGCATATACTGCAACATGGGAGATTCATTATTAGGAAACAGAACACCTGCATATCAACACTGGGTGGAAACACACACACACACACACACACACACACACACACACACACACACACACACACACACACACACACACACACACACACACACACACACACACAAAAACACACACACACACACTACTGATTTTGCCATATTCAGCTCAAGTGGCTTCCATTATCACTTTACCAAAAGACTGGAAAGATCGCTCATATCATGGGAGTTATCAGTTCATTTATCTATTATTCTCGGAAGCTAAAATATTTGTCAGGATTTTGGTGGGGGTGTTAAAGAAACATGCATAATCTAATAGAAGATGTTCAACAAAGGTTTATGAATGTAGGTAGAAGTAGTAGTTCATTCCTTTTTGAACTCACTTATTGTATCCATCAAGTCAGTAACATCAGCCTGCTGCAGCTTTATTTGTTGACTTTAATAAGAACGTTGACTCTCTGCCAGTGGTGGTCCAACTCCCACTCCAGTTGTTCTTTATGGAGGAACATATCAGTGCTGTCCCCTCTCCCCTCTCCTATTTATTGGAGCAGAGGAGCCTCTTAGTCTTTACATTAGATAATACTACTCAACATGGAGTTTTCAATTTCCTGGCCATACCTAGTTCACTGAAGAGTAAACCATTTGATTATCACAACCCTGTTCTACCCATCATCATCATCATCATCATCAGTCCACTTTTTCCTATTTTACATGAAGTTGGGGTGTCGCATTAACTGTTGCCATCTCCCTAAATTCTATGCCACTCTCTTACCTTCTTCTACAGTCATGCCTGACTGCTGGGGCTTCTCTTACACAATCCATACATCTCTTTACTCTTGTTTCCATTTCCCTTCTTCTTGTCTGTCCCAAATCTTCTTCATCATATTGTCTTTTGCTTTTCCTGCTCATGTGCCCAGACTATCATAATCTGTTCTCTTAGACCTTCACTACAACTGGAGCTGCTAGAGCTTCTGCTCTGATGTAATCATTTCTTCTTCTGCCCCACGGTGTGCATCCTACCACCCAACTCAGGCACTTTATCTCCATCACCTCTAGCTTTCTCAGTTGCTTTGCCTTCACTGCCCAGGTTTCTGTGCCACACATAAGTACTGGTCATACCACTGTTTTCTGAACCTTATTTTTCAGCTTCCTTGGGATTCTTCTGCCATACCTTACCTATGACACTCTGTGCCAGTTAGCTGCAGGCCTTCTGTTTCAGTTAGCATAGTGGTTAAGATTTGATCCTGACCCCTTGTCAATGCCTGTATGGAGTTTACATGGTCTCCATGTGTTACTGTGAGATTTCTCCCACCTCCCAAAAAACTTGTTAATTGTTTCCATCTCAAACTTGCCAAAGAATAGAGTTGTGGGCAACAGCACAGGCACTAGAGGGTGCTTATCAGGGAAACAGATGTACAGAACAACTGCTTTGGGCATCAGCTGTGGTGCACAGAATCTTCTAGATAGGAAAGCACTGAGGGTGTAAAAATTGGCTATAAGTGATTTGGTCACATTAACTAATGTCAGCTTGTCCAGCTGTTCAGGAGATATTAAAAGTATTTGGTATGTGCAGCAAGACACCTGGGTTAACTCATTACATCTGAGTACTGCCTCCAGGTGTATCTGCAGTTAACTCCTACTGACACTTCTAGGTATCATATATTGCTTGCTTATATTTTCAGCAATAACTCCAAAACCATACTATGTACAAGGTTTTAATAGATGTCATCTTAAAGCTTACACAATGGCAAACTCGACTGCATTAATATTTGACTGCTGTCTAATGCAGGTAAATAGATAGTAACTGCTGTTTTTATGATATTAATTTATATAGATATAAATTTTATTTTTTTAAATATCTCAACAATCAAGTAACACATACAGAACCCCTTAGTCTCATATGAAAGCTCTCAGCTAGATAAATAAAATGCTGCTGACAGTACGTGCATAACTCGAGTGGTAGCGAGATATAGTAAGTTGTTTACAAAATATTATAAATGTAATTATTTGTGTGTCTACTGTGACTTATACAATTATGTTTATGACCTAGAACCTAAAGAACACTACCAATATAAAAATAGTTTGTGCTGAAAAGTTTGCCATTTATACTTCTTTCATAACCCATATGGTTCCAGAGATATCATTTGTCTGAAATGTGAGGACATGATTTGATTCTGTCAAAAGGCTTAAGCTCTACCCATTGGAAGTTACAGTGTAAACTTCCTGAGCTCCATTGGAGTGAATGAGTTAAAGGACAACTGTAAAAAAATGTGTTTTCACATTAAATTTGGAATTGGGTGGTCCTAAATGACAGATTGTAAGTCATGAATTAAAATAGAACCCGGGATTCAGGAAGCTCCATGCAAGAATAGTGTTATTCTTGCACGGAATGTTCTGTGTCTGTGTAGAGCAGCAGCATGCCCTACATATTAATGAGGGCACGCTGCTGTATTCCTACACCTACACGATCTGTGTACGAGAGCAGGTGGTGTGTATAAGTCCTGCACGGACACTTAAACACGCCTCTTGCACTCAGAAAGTGCCAAAGGAAGTAGCACAATATTAAAACCTGGCTCTAATGTTGTGCATTATTTCAGTGTTCGTGGACACTGAAATGTAAAACTAGCATGTCAGTGTCCATGGATACTGAAATAAGAAAAAAATCCCTAAGAAGTATCCCACACAGTGCATGACTGTCCCTCGAATGGCCAGATCCCCGCCTCACATGGCTGCAACATGCTGAAAAATATATGTAATAGTTTAATAATTCTTCATATTTTTTTTACAATAAAAAAAAAGTTTAAGCACAGCGCAGCAGGTTTGTGCACCGCGGCGCTTTGCTCATCCCAGCTTAGATGCTGTTTGAGAGTGAAATAGAATTCTGAAGGAGAAACCCTTGTTGCTGATGTAGTGTAATGGTAAGAGCAATGGTTTAGCATGTAAGCCATGCACGGTTAAAATCACAGCTCTGGCTAATATGTTTTATGTGTGGAAGCAGTTGTAAATTAATTTTTATGAATTGGAATGATATTTGTAAGTTATATGCCTGACATATGGTAGGTGGGGCTGGGAAAATGCCGTATGTAAATGTAAAAAAAAAATATATATATTTATTTATTTTTTTAAATTGTTTGCGGCCAGCTAATTCTGCCACAGCTCTGCTGAAACCAGCTAATTGTTTGCAGCCAGCTAATTCTGCCACAGCTCTGCTGAAACCAGCTAAGGATTGCTTAAGCATAAACATCTAGGCAATCCTTAGCTACTGTAAGCTTTGCTTAGCTGGTCTAAGCATTGCTAAGTGGATTTGCGTGGATGGAACTAAGCATAGCTTAGCATATTTGAAAATTGGACAATCACAGAAAAGTGCAGGAAAATTAACTTATTTAAACTGCACAGTCAGGAATACAGCCATATCTATTTGAGTCTGATCAGGGCAGCAACAATGGCAGGCATTGGTGAGGGTGTTGGCTTCCGGGTGCAATGCTGGGGCATCCAGGAGTCCAGGGTCATGGTTAGGGTCCTTATCAAAGACCATGAAGCTAGACTGCTAACAGGGCCAGTACCAGGGCTCCCAATGCAAAGCAGAGGCCTGGAATCATTTGGCACTCGATCTCACCAGTGACACTGACATTCCCTGAACTGGTGAGCAGGTGCATCATCATTAGGACAACCTAAAGTGTAGGAGTGATGAGCTCTTGGCCCAGTGGATCCAAAAGGCACAAGCGCAGGAGGTCCCAGAAGTTTGTAAGTATCCAGTCTGTGTAATTCTAAATAATTAGTTGAAAGTTGTATATGTTATTGTGCAGGTGTGCTTAATGTGTGTTCTTTCCCCATACAGCTCCTGCTGAGAGGGCTGTGAATATAGATACCCATACACAGTGCCTGGTCCAGAGAGTTTGGTGAGTACAGAAATATTCATAATAGCTGCTGTAATAAATTAGAAATAGTAAAGGTAGTACTGTCTGTATATATAATTGTGCTCTAACTGAACTGAATAAATGCATGTGTTAGGCTGCCAGTTGTAGAACTCAGTAGTGCCAGCTGCTGTGTAATATAAACTTTTGTAGCAAACAAGGTACAATTGAGGAAAGGAAGAGTAGAATATGTATTAGGCTGTCTGAAAGAACCTACTAAGAAACTGCTATGTCAGGGCTACTGTAACAGTTACAAATGAGAAGCAGTCCTCCTGTGCATATATGAATTTCTGAGTTATAGAAAGTGTTGTCATGTGAAAAATAATAAAGTTGACTACCACAAACTGTCATGTTTCATTTGTCTTGTATCTGAAAAGTACAATTGTGCAGCTGCTGCAGCATGCAGTAACTGAGGTGAAGTGATTTAGCACTGTCTGTATACTTTAGAATGTGGATCTGAAATAACTGACAAAAAGCAAAAGTACATATTTTCTACACTAATGTGTTATACTGTGTCCCTGCCAGCATTGCCTTGTGTTAACCTTTGCATTTCAGCTGTATGTAGTCCTGAATCTACAGGAAAGTGTGAGACACTAACAGGTGCAGACTACAAAAGTAGAGTGTGTTGACTTGATTCTAAATTGAAATATGTTTAATTAAAATGTCCAACTGTCTAGCTTTAATAATCTGCTCATATTGTGTAAACTGTAACATCAACAGTTTTTATAGGTTCATAGGTTGATACTAGGCTATCGGCCCTAGGGCCTATACAAGCCTAGCCATAACAATTCCCTGGCTATTTCTTCCCACATTATTTACATCCCTGGACCCCTGTCTAGCAAGGCGACTGACGTGATCCCCGGGGTGAATTTCCTTTCTCCCATCCAATCATCAAGATTCCTTCTGAAGAGGGCCAAAGAGGTGATCTGCTTGACATGCATGGGCAGTCTATTCCAGTGTCTGGGGAGTCTCTGGGTCAGGAACCTATCCCTCCAGCATGTTTTGTTTATTGTGATGACAAGGTTTAGATCCTTGGAGCGTGTAGCTCTGAGAGATTGGGATTTCTTTAAGTGTAGCATGTACAACAGCTCTGGGTTTGACATGGCTTTGTATGTTAAGCAGAGATCGCCTCTGAGTAGACAATATGCCACAGAGTATAGCTGGAGTTTTTTAAGATGGTCAGCGTAGGATGTCTGCTTTAGGCCTGTGATTCTTTTAGTGAGGTATTTCTGTGGCCTTTCCAGTTGTTGCAGCTGTCTTGAGAGGTACATACCAAATGGGGCATTGTATTCTATAATAGGTCTAATGAGGGATGAGTACAGTGGGACAATGACCTCCTTTTTTCTGGATGAAAAGCCCTTAGTGATGAGGTGTGCCACACAGAAGGCTTTCTTGACTGTTGTGGTGATGTGGTTATCGAAGGTGAGACCACTGTCCACCTGTGTCCCTAAGTCTCTTATCACACTTTCAGTATTTAGTGTACTGCCACCTATGTGGTAATTCACGGGTACATTTTTTTTCCCAAAGGGGATAACTATACATTTCTTGGCATTGAGCTTGAGCCCATGGCTCTGGCACCAAGCATCTGTTTCTGTAAAGCCATTTTGTAGAGTATCCACGTCATTTGGGGATTCAATAATGGCTCCCAGTTTGCAGTCATCTGTGAATCTTGGTACTCCACTTGTCACTTGTATGGAGGTGGATTTGGAGTCAGCTACTTTTACAGTGTGGGTTCTGTCAGTAAGCCAGTTGGCAACCCATTGAGTGATGTAGGGATTAATGCCCAGCTTAGTAAGTTTATCTATGATTCCAGAGTGGGGAATGGTGTCAAAGGCCTTGGCGAGGTTTAGATAGGCTGTGTGGACCTCCTTACCCTTGTCCACGGCTCTGGAAACTGATTCGAAAAAGTCAATCAAGTTCAGGAGAAAAGATCGGCCTTTCACGAACCCAAACTGGATGGGGTCCCATGTTTGAAGGTTGCCAATGTCTTTGTTTATAAGTTCCATGATAATATGTTCCATGGCCTTGCAGATCAGTCTCGTCAGACTGATGGGGCTGTAGTTCCCGGGATCCAAGGTGGATCCCCCCTTGTGGAGTGGGATAACTGTAGCTGTGCACCACTCAGTTGGCACAAAGTCTAAGGTGAGGCTATGATTAAACATGACACTTAGGTGAGGTGCCAGTTCATTTTGTAGTTCATGTAGTACACAGCCCAGGATGCCATCTGGTCCTATGGATGCTGTATTCTTAGCTTTGGAGAGTGCATTTTTTTACCTGTGTGGTTGCTATTACCAGAATTTGGTAATCTTCTGGTATTGAGATGGGCCATTTAGGGGATGAGAGAGGGGTGAAGTTGGCACTGAATCAATCTGCCAGGATAATGGCAATATCCTTGGGATCAGTATATTTAATGCCATTCTGTTGTAGCTTGGAGCAGATCTGAGCCTTGCCATTTAGATTCTTGACATAGTTATAAAATGCCTTGTGGTTGTCTTTGGAATCTTTGGCAATTTTATTTTTGTTTAGATTTTTGTTGCACTTATGGAAAACAAATAAAAAGACATTTGATAAAAAAGTACACTGTGTAGAAAAGTATGTACTAGACAGAAATAACTGAAGCAGCCAATGTCACTTCACTAGTAGCTTAGTCTGATAAGGCCTAGGTCAGTAGCTCCATTTTGCACACACACACCCTGGTTCGAATTCAGGGACTGCTACTAACATGTGTTTCTAGTTCCACAGCTGTAAACTTGAATATTTGTAGGAACACTAATCTATTGTGAACAGATATTTTCCTCACAGGGTCCACAGGTAAAGAAATATTTGCAGAAGTAGTATGATGGGTATATGTATGAAATGTGTACAAATCTTCTGTTGAGCAGCTCCAGTCCTACAAATAGAAGCAGGCTAGCCACCTACACTATGCAGTCTGGCCAATACAAGCCTCACAAGTGTCGTGCTGTCACAGATAGTTTCCCCAGTTGCCAAGAAATCCACACCCAGATAACATCACAGTACAAGTATGCCAAAAGCACACTTACAGAACAGCAGCACAGGGAACACATTGTTACTTGTGTCAGTAAGTATGACAGGTATGAGTCCCCTATACTTATGTACTTAGAGTCATCATACTTTGCCCCATAGTACTCCAGGTGCACATATGCACAGGTGTGTATGTGCTGTAGTAGCTCCATGGCCCAAGTAGAGGGTAAGGGAGGGCAGAAATGCAGAGTATTGAAAAGAACTGTATTGAGAATTATCAGTGAATGCAGTTGTTAATGGAATTATTTTCTGTTCCCCACCACTCATCTGCTCCAATAATTCCAAATAAAATAACATGGGTATGTTCTTAACAAAACTTTTACTGCTGGGACCTTTGTTCCATTTTGATTATTATATTTGAAACTGTGTGCATACTAACATACTAACATACCTTGTTGAATAAGCATTGTTGTTAGCCTGTTGCCATACATGTAACCAGCATGCTGTTACAATCTTGAATGCCATTCCATTTCTGCATGTGTTCTGTTTGCCATGCCACTGTTACAATTCCACTGTTCTGGGTCAATTGGAACATCCATGCATGCTGTTTTGGCTAATGTTGAAATGTTTTGTTCATGACTAACCAATACACTTTGTTAATTCTCACTCCATATCACATTCGGGAAGGCTGATCCCAGTGGATCCACCTCTCCCACCCCACCAGGCCAAGGCACTGGATACCAGCATGTCTGGGACACAAACTGGACTACCCACATCTGCTGGTCCTGCACTACGCTCGGGTGGAACTGCTGCAGGGGACGGGGCTCATCCATCCCTGCAGGCAGGCACAGTGAGTATGTTGTCACTCACCAAGAGGTCCGTGGCATGGTGCGCAGTGTCCTCCAGTCAGAGCTGGATGACCGACTGCACCAGGTGAAGGACAGACTGGTGTAGCTTGAGGGGAAGGCTGCCCCTCCAGCTCAGCCCCCAGCACAGCCACCTTCAGGGCTGTGAAGGAGTAATGGTGACTGCCATTGGGTGGAGACATCAGTCCCACTACTACCATCTAGGGGGCTCATGGGCATCCAATTCCCAACCACCCTCCCCATCAAGGTGTCTCCCCCCATGTGTCACACACCACCTCATATGCTGTCTTGTGTGTCTTGTCTGTCTGCAAATGGAACCTCTCCTACCAAACATTCCTCCCCACACATATCTACACTCCTTCCTCAACATCCCACTCTCACCTTCAAAAAAAAAGGGCATCTGCCCCACAAAAGAATTATGTCCCATGCATATCTCTGCATACTGATGTGTGTATGTATATATATATATATATATATATATGTATATATATATATATATATATATATAGATACAGAGAGAGAGAGAGAGAGAGATGCATACATGTCTCTAAATGTCAATACAAACATATGCTGCTGACAGATCACTCATAACTGGGGCAGCATGCACAGCTGGATTCAAAAGGACCTATGACACTCATATCTGCCCCCCACTCCAAATAATAAGTGAACAGTATGCTGCTACAAAATCATGATAGACCATACACAATGGTCAGACATACAATAACCTCTTAGCAAAGCAACAAAAATGATGAACATAACAAAGAAAAATACAACCAGCCAGTAATTTGCTCAAGTTTATTATACTCTGATGTCTTGTCCAAAGCCTTCAAAGCATACAACATTACAAGAAATACTTGTCTTAAATAGAAGAAACAATTAACACTTAATTACATAAGTAAATACACAGCCTCCATTTACACTCCTCATTTAACCCCCTGGGGGATAAAGTATCACATTTAATAATAATACATTGATTTTGTACATAACAATTGTTCTTTTATAAATGTTTCATCAAACTGAGAAACAGACTTTTTCCAAAACAGTACCTTGTAACCCACTATTAAAATGTACAGCTAGATAACTGTCTTCTTTCTTATCAGTAATATGTTTCACATGTTCTAACAGCCTAGTTTTAAAACACGTGTTACTCTCCCCCACATAAAATATATTACAATGGCATCTAAGAGCATTCTCTATACACAAACCTCTTGAATGTACTGATTTTAACATGTTTTCCAGCCTTTCCCCTCAGCAGGAATAACAGCACTAAATAATGACAGACCATTATACATATCAGCTTCCTACTGTATGACATCTGGACAAAGTCTGACATAATTGGTGGACAGAGGCCCAAATATATGGCCATACTTGTAATATTGCTGTTATATACTGAGAAAGTTGCTAGTGTTGCAGGGTTTGTTGTAACATATCTTTTCTGAGGGATATAAAGTCAGAAAAACAAATGGATGTTAGCATTTACTGATTGCAATCACCTGAGTATGCTACTGATTTACCAAGGGCAACACCTGCCTGGGGAACAGACCACACATAACAGGCTAACCTCTGGCCATTATGTGGATAGCCCTACAGCTGAGAGGTATGCAGAGACAAACCTTTGTCAGACTGAAACCCATGCAGAAGTAGCATGTTCAGACAAACCCTCTTAAACTAGCAATATTCCAAATATATAACAGCAATACTCACATTCTGCCCCTATGACTTGAACCTTCTCCACCATTTATTTGGCTTGTCTCCACAAGTCTTGTTGTGAGAGGTATTAGCTCACACACTTCCAGGAGGTCTTCCTCACAGGTAAGGGAAAGGGCCAATGCCCACATGGGGTATTCAATTATAGGAGTGTATTGCCATGACATTGGCTATTGAAAGAACTACACAAATGCTCTACATGCAATTAGCAACAGGGGAACACCAATTGGTACTCAGACCATCACATGGTCATGAGCATTACCTACAAAAGACAAGCTGCTGCCTATGCAACACAGATGTACACCCTACATGTGTGTGGAGAGAGAGAGGGAGAAACTGGGGAAAAGACAGCAAATAACACCATATAACCAACTATAGTTTGGAAAATACAAAGACAGGTATGTTGAATAAGTAAGCATCTCATAGACTGCAGTACAGGGTATGTAAGAATGTGAAAGAGGAGGGTTAACATATATGTCTCAACAAAGCTTGCTGTAATAATTTATTGCTGATCAGAAACTATGGCCATAGCATCTGGGTCTGTCTGCAGTGACATAGATCATCAGTAAGGCCTCAGGAAACGATGGCTCACATATGACTACTACTGGAGTGTGTTGAACAATACTGATTTTGACAATGCTAGGCCAGCTACTGGGATGTTGTACATATCCATATCTTACTTGTAAATACAACTAGTATATACTTGTTTGTATCAGATATGTGAGGCACCTATACATGGTATTTGTATAGTAAAGTAGTGCTGCAGATGTGTGTTGAACTGCATGTTATATACTGAGCTCATAACATTTAACTGTCCAGTGTTATGCATACTGACCAGATGTGTGCCTCATATTTATAGTCATTTACCCATACAGTTGTGTTATCTCTGTCAAATAGTTGACAAATCTGTGAAGACTGACATTACAACATCCCCCTTTATTGTCCTCTGGCTTTTCCCATTCAGGATTGCCACAGTGGAGCATCTGTTGCCATTTCAGCCTGTCCCCTGAATCTTGGTGTCTCACACCAACCACCTGCATGTCCTCTCTCACCACATCCATAAACCTTATCTAAGGCCTTCCTCTCTTTCTCTTACCTGGCAGTTACATCCTTAACCATCCTTTTCCCAATATACTCAACAGCCCTCCTTAGCACATGTCCAAACTGATGTAATCCTGCCTCTCCAGCTTAGTGTCATATCTGTCCAACATGGCCTGCCCCTCTCATATACACATTGCTAAATTTGTGCACCCATGTCACACCCAGTGCAAATCATAACATCTGTACCTCTGACAATGTGCAGCTCTGTCTGCATTTTTTATCACTGCCACTGTCTCCAACCCATATAACATAGGTGGTCTCACTACCCTCTTGTAGACCTTACATATCACATTTACTGGTATTTGTCTGTCACAACTCAGTCCTGACACTCTTCTCCAACTCTCCATCCTGCCTGTACTCTCTGTTTCACCTGTCCATCACAGTTGCCATTACTCTTCAATGTTGATCCCAATCATTTAAGCACATCCACCTTTGCCAAATCTGCCCCATGCATCCTCAGCATTCCGCTATCCTCCCTCTCATTCACACACAGATATTCAGTTGTATTCCTGCTGACCTTCACTACTCCCCTTTCTGCAGCATATTTCCACCTCTGTAGGGTCTCCTAAATTGATTCCCTACTCTCATTACAGATCAAACTCAATGTTATCCCTCCATAGTTACCACAGCTCTGCACATCAACCTTATACCTAAAACCATACCCAAGCACTTTCTCTCCACTCCTCATGCAACCTCACACCACACAGGATATCAGTAAATAGTGGGGCTAAACACACCACTGCCATTTCTCCTAAACACCTCCATGCTTCCACAGGTATGTAATGTGGGCCAACAGCCTTGCCAATATTCATCCCCTTCTTAGCTATCCTTACATCTTCCTTGTTAAGCTGTTGCACTTCCTGATTCACCATACCCACATCATCCAATCTTCTCTGTCTCATTCTCTGCAGTCATTAGCCTCTCATAGTACTCTGTCCATGTGGTCAACGCACTCTCCTCACTTGTGAGTACATTTACCTCATTATCCTTTATCACCTTTATCTGCTGCACATCTTTCCTAGCTCAGTACATCTGTCTAGCCAATTGGTACAACTCCTGTCATCCCTTCTTAGTGTCCAAACTGTCATACAACTCTTCATATGCCTCATCCTTAGCCTTTGCCACATCTCTCTTTGCCATGCACCTCATCTCCTCACACTCCTGTCTACTTTCCTCATCTCTCTGACAGTCTCACTCCTTCTTCCCCATCCTCTTTCTCTGTATACTGTCTTGTGCTTCCTTAGTCCACCACCAGGTCTCCTTGTACTACTTCCTCCATCCACATGTCACTCCGAGCACCTTTCTAGGCATCTCCCTTAGTATCTTTGCTGTACTTAACCAGATATGTTGTAAACTGACAGTGTCATCCAGTGTCTGTCTTAACTCTTCCTTGAACTCCACCTCACGATCACCCTTTTCCAATTAACACCATGTGATCCTTGCTGCTGAACTCACACCCCCCCTCTTCTTGATTACCAACATCATCCTGCAGACCAACAATCTGTGCTGCCTAAATACACTTTCCCCTTCACCATTTTACAGTCTCCAATCTCCTTCAAACAGGCCCTCTACATTGGATATATTCCACCTGTGTGATCTTACTACAGTCTTGTAACTCACCCTATGCTCCTCTCTCATGTTGTAGTCATATTCACCACAGCCATGCCCATCTGTTTTGCAGAATCCACTACCATCTCACCGTCTGCATTCCTTTTAACACCATGCATACCCATCACTTCCACAAACCCTCTGTTCCCTTCACCAGAATGCCCATTGATATCTGCTGCAGTGACCACTCTGTCACCCTTGGGTACAGTTATCACCACATCATACAGATGACTTCACATTTCTCTTTGTCATCCATCACACAACCAAGTTGTGTAGCATATGAGCCCCTGTCAGCCTTGGGGCACACACCCCAGTACAACACCAGGGTACAAAGACCAACATACTGGAGGTGGGTGGCACCCACACAATGGACAGGGAGTGTGCAGGTAACAGCCCAGTGGAGATTAGGAGATTAATACATTAATATATCAGACATGCTTGTATCTGTATTGTATCTACATCCATGTGTCAGGTCCAATTTCAGTTGTGGATTGGGGTTTTCTAATGCACAGAGGTGCACATCTATGGTGAGGAAAGACTATTGTGTATTATTGGGGTTTGTACTGTAAATGTACACACATGCTGCATCCATCCTGTACCAAGGCCACATGTGAGTCTGCTGACAATACCTATCTCTCACAACTATCTAGGACCCTCTGGTCTGCATATGGGACAGCAGCCTGAAGCTGGTGAGTATGACATTGTTCTGTTGTGGCCTGGTAATACCACAGGCATGTGAAGGGCATGCAGTTTATCATGCGCACAACTATCAGTAATGGCTATATTGCTTTATGTGCATGTTCACTTGTGCTGGGGTTAACTGCATTGCATCACAGTGATCACCACTGGGGCCTATCTGAGGTGAATTCAACATTCCTGTAGCATACCTCACAACTTGGCAGTGCAAGAAGGCCTAAGGTAGGGACATGTGTGACACATTACTGTATACAGTGTATTTAAATTGTGTACACACCCCTGTTAAGATGCAAGGTGTTTCTGATACATACAAATTGGGACCACAGTATGTCACTCCACACCTCTTCCAACCTATAATGTTACCATTAACATGAGCAGTTCACTTGTAAAACCATGTATTGCACCTACAAGGCTGGCCACCTGAGAGGGTGGCAGACATCGTATCAGCATGATGTTTCAGTCAGGTATGATACCTGATGCTGCCATATGTGTCAGTATACTCAGTCTGGCCTATTTGGCTACAATATCACTTACATGGGCATTGTTAAAGCACACACACCACTTCCAACTATGTATAGGTTGCAACATCTGGATATCCCAGACACATCTGTACAGAAGACTGTACAATGGTTTAATTTGCTGCATGTGTGGCAGATGCTGTTACCACACTATATAAAGTAATGGCATCGGGAGGTGGTCACCAGCTGTGTATGGTACATGCATCAAAATGGTATAAACCACACAAGATATGATCCTCACACACACACACACACACACACACACACACACACACACACACACACACACACACACACACACACAGTTGCCAGTATTGGGATTATAACTCCTGCCTATCTAGTTTTTTTTCTACTATAGTGCTACACAGTTATCAGATGTGCCACAGAGTTTATGCACTTTCATGTTGTCCGAAGGTACTTCTAAGGTGGATGACATCAACAGGACTACTAAATTGGAGTGAGGGGAAGTGTAAAGGGTGGCACAGAAGTCAAAAATTGTATAATCCTCACACAACATGATTTTCACAAAAGCACACATCCAAACAGTTGCCAATAGTGAGATTAGAACTTAAGTTCATAGGTTCATAGGTTTATACTAGGCTATTTGCCCCAAGGCATTTATAAGCCTAGCCCGAATTTGTGTGGCTAACGCCACCCCTTATATGAAAAAATACTGTACCCATTAGTTTGTTGTGCCTCTGTCCAGCAGTGACACAGAGAT